>NW_017099710.1:101915-161029 GCF_001412225.1 Nicrophorus vespilloides
GAACATTGACCGACAAAAAAAATCGGTGTATAGACAAACAAGATAAATCAGTTTGGTTCGCTGCAAAGAAGAATGAAAACATGAGTGAAACGAGTTGTGACAGAATTATTTGTTTTTTTTTATTAGAAAACATAATTTTAATATAATACCTCAGTATAGTTGAGAATACAGACATATTTAGTTACAAACGTAAATTTGAAAATTTATGTATGGTATTAATCCAATTATTTTACACGGTACTTTCTTTAAACGTTCTCGATTTTACAGGGTTAAATAAAAATGAATTATCGATTGACATGGTTTCACATTCAAAAAGTTACAATTTCGATTTACACGTTATTCTAACGTCTAAATGTGCATAGAAAGTACTGTGTAAAACGAGGGATTGGTTATTTTCAACATTTATTTTTTGTTTTTTTTTTAATCGTGTAAAAGCGAAAACGTGTAAAGAAAGTAGCGTATAGAGGGAGCCATAGGTGTATTACGAGTATGTAAACACTTTGTTTTTCAAAGCTTCAAAACGTTTATTCAAGTTTAATTATGATTGAAGGCTAAAGGACAAACGATACAATAGTAATAAAAACAAAAATGTGTTATTTCCACTTGTATTAAATATTGTAAGAATATTATTTAACGAATTTTTGGTCTTAATTTTTTTCTTTTTTGGTATTTCGTAAGTGAATATTCCTATTAATCCAATTAGCTTAGATTAATTTATAATTGGCGCTGTATAAAAGTTGATTCGCAACTACTTGATAGTTAAATGCAAGATAAATCCGGCAGCTATAGTTTCGAGATCTCCAGCGATTGCATGAATGTGCGAGGTGAGGTGGTAGTTAGTTCTACAGAGACATCGAGTGGTTGCAGACGAACGTGATCCAGCATTAACAAGACACCACCCAGTACATCCAATTCCATCAAGCTCATCCATGGTGCTCATCTGGTAATTAGGTTTGATTTAAATAGAAACCAGATGGCGGCGGAGTAGGCGAAGTGTTTTCGCTGCTGCATTCGAGGATAGGATGATGATTAAATGAAATTAATGTTTAATGCAATAATACTAATAATAATGATGATACTCGTTGCGCAATCCGGAAGCGTGGATGCACGAACTGCTGAAAATTCCAGAAATTTCAGCCACTCGAAAAGCCACTTGAACCGCGATTTAATTAGGGTGCAAAAGTGTAAACAGGCAGCCGCTGCAATGTTTTGCCGTGTGTACCGACATGTGGTGCGTGACCTTTGGGACCCCCTTGACATCGGTCAATGATATGCAAATGAGTAAACCTACGAGAACACTACAAAAAATGAAAAACAAATTATATATATATATATTTTGAATAAATTACGTTCGAAACAGAAGGGATAAATAAAAATACGAAACTCGGAAGCGAAACGCAAACCAAAAACGTAAAGGTATCCATCATAATCACCGATGAAAATCCGTCTCTGGCATTTCGAAATTTCCAAGCGATATGTTTCGAATCGATAAATGGATTTGTACGTCTCTCATCCCACCAGGATAACTCCCGCTTTTGTGAAGTAAAGTTGAATGAAGCGTTGCAAAAGATGGCTATATCAGGTGAATATAGGAAATGAGATAAAAGTTTTAAATTGTTTGTCTCTCCGACGGTTTCGTGTTTCTTCTTGATTCCTTTTATTTATTTATTTATTTTTTTTTATCTACACACACTGATTCTTTTTATTTTTCGTTACTTCTTTCGCGTCGTAACAAATCGGCCTCCTTTGTTACCCATTTCTTTTTGCAACTGTTCTTTTTCTTCATCTTCTCGTTTCTTTTTTATTGGTTTATTCGAGTAGAAGCTACTCATTTTTCTCGTCTGCGAAAATTAAATTGGCATGCCAATATATTTGAGCCATCTCCATCGGATATTTCCATATTCGCACGGCTCATCCGAACGGAGTAAGCAATTACCCCTTAATAGGGTATGGAATTCCAACGGACAAGCGCGATACTCCCAAGAGGTGTAGACGTTCATATAACACCAGGCGATATGCTAATTTCACCGACTACAGCTGTTTCAAGATTCCACAAGATGCACAGTCTTGATGGTGCAGACACACATGAACGTAATTCTCACGAAAAAAACTCAATAAACTACATTACCTACAAACCATAAAATGGATAACATACAAAGATTTATTTAATAATATTTTTTGTCTATTGACTTATATAGTTAAAGAGTATTTTTTTTGTTAAATAATCCATTGAGATGATTAAGTATTTAACAAATTTCAACTTAATTACTTGGGACATCAAGATTATAAAGTTTAAAATAACAAAAATTAGTTTGTACGTTAAGCGAATGTTGATTGCACTTACATTTAATATATAGATAGTCTAATTATTAAGTGTATAACTCATGTTATATTCAAATTTCATTGAACATTGAACTTCATAAAATGTAATTTTATATATTTGTAAAATAATTTGATAAAAATAAAGATAATTTGATCTATTTCTCTTAATCAACTGTGACAACCAAATGTGTCTTTATTCAATATTGAAATTTATTGTGTATAATATTATGAAATTGAAGTAAATATTAAACGAGTTAAACTAAAGTTTCTATTGTATAAATTAAATTTCTGAAAGAAATGTAATTCAGTAATTTCAGTAAACAAATGATCAAAGTAGTGAAGTAAATATGATGGAGGTAATTGAAAACGGAGATGCTGAATTACGCGAATACCCGTGTCTTCGTATTGACCTATTGTTCATCGTCTGTGTCAACTTAACAATCCATAAATGACACATAGGTGTTGGGTATATCGAGTTTGTTCGCTGTCTGCACCTGCAGCAAACAAGCCAGTTTGCTTCAGCTAACAAGGCAATATAAAAATAATGCGCTCGTTTCACTAGAAATAAAATCAATTTATATGCATGAAGCAAATTTGTCCGACACGTGAAAACTGAGCATCCCCGACGGTAAACGGCAGCGATGGATATGATGATAAAGGAGGGAAATCAATAACAATGTTTACGTAAACGTTTTCACGTGGTCCACCCATACCCCTAGAACTTATGCACGCGTTTTAACATTTCCTTTTGTTACAAATATTCTTATTTTTTTCATTCAACATTTTTTTGCTCTTCGTTTCTTTGTTTCCTTCATCATAATTGATATTTTCCAGCATTTTTATTTAATAAACTGCGCTTTTTAAAATAACATATCCTGTCGTTTCGGTGCGAGACGTGTCGCGCTCACAATAAAGAACCATAATTGCAAATTTATAATGCAGAAAAATTTAATTAAAATCCCTTGCAACAATGTCGTAATTGGGTGATGGGGGTGGGTTGGGTGTATGTTCGGAGCGGCACGACACGAAATTTTGTACGTGTTTGCGAAATGGCGGGGTGCAGCGTGAGGGGGAGGTTGACGTTTTTGTCAATAAAAGTTTTGTTTGTTATTACGTATTATCGTCAGCGTCAACCCCCTTGGGGGTGCAACCGCGCTGTTCGACGTTACACGCGCTTTTTTTTATTGCACGTAATTATTATGTAACCTGTTTACGAAGAGTTCGAAACGAGATGACTTTTATTGTATCTGAAACACGTACAAATGAAATACAACAATGTAAAACATGTATAATTAATGTTTATTAATGTACATAAATCCGATTAAACGTGCTATTGTCTGAGTCGAACTAATCGGTGGTTGCGCACAAAGCATTCGCATTAACGTACATTAAACCGTATTTACGTACAATTAAGTACGTAAGTATTTCAATTCCGTTAAAGTCAAACTGAAAGTGTACGCCATCCAATCCAAATCCAATTAAAGTACAACTTCAATTCTGAATATGTATTGAAATTCAAACTCTGATAAACAATTATATAGAGTTGAGCTATTGTAGATTATAGTATATTTCGGTGTATACAAGTCACTTGATTTATGAAATAGTTTTTGTTGCGTCGCTCCATGTAACAACGATGATTGCGCAAGTGTGCTTGTTTCTGGCAGCCATCAATCAATATTATGTAAATGTATGCAAATTATCGGATGCTCACTGTCTAAACACCGGCTATCAAAGACCGAAGATTATAGAACTAACAATAGAATCATTACAAGTAAAAGACAATAAAACTTTTGTTTCTATAAAGTTGAATTAAATTTAATCTTAATTATTATTACATAATGAAATTGAAATTTATAAAATCTATATTTTTCTATGTTAAATTCCTAATCCTAATTTGAATTTATACTTAGTTATATGGTAAGTTCATATTAGAATGTACATTGTGTTGCCTATCTCACAATTTCTTACCTTAATTTCATCTTAACTATATCAAAAATGACATATTTGTAACCTTTGAAAACATTTTTGGTATACGTTCGTAAAATCCCTGGATTTGTCGGGAATCGTAAAATTTAATTTTAATATTAACCTTTCCGTAAAACTATGTTATGTTACAAAACTTCCAATAATGTCCTGAGCATTGTAGTAGGTCAATAAAAATGGTATTATCGGATCAAACAGAACGCTCCGCAAGTAAATCAATTAATTAATATTGTCCTGGCTAGTTAGAACGTCCTGAAATTTAATGAACTCCCCTCGTTATATTCTCCTTAATGACTCAAAGGCAAATAGTATCTCATCCGACCGCCAATTAAAAAAAAACGAGGGGACAGCATTTGGGGAGAGGGTTGCATCCAAAAAAATGGATTAATTGCAGCAGTCCTTTTTGCGATTTGATCTTAACGCATCGATGCAGATACCCAACACCACCACCAACTCTGATCTTTCTATTCCCGTACCCGAATTGAAACGTATCGAATAGTACACACTGTTTTCCTGGTTGTCCTGTTCTTGTTTTGGTGCTGACCTACATCCCCTTGAATATTAACGAGGCGCTCTCGTTTTTTTTTTTGTGTTCGTTTTGTTTATTTTTCATTTTCTCTCCCTCTGTTACGTGTGTTCTCTTCCCATTTGCTCCTGCGGTCCGTATCTGTTTTCCCACTCTTTGCTTTTGACATATTTTTTTTTTCGGGATGAGAGGTGAGGTGGGTGCTTTTCTTTGTTTTGCTATCTCCACGGCTGATCGGTTGCAGGTAGCTGTAATACAGACACGATTTGAATATTCGATACATAAACGTCGAACGGAAAGAGCCTTTCCCTTCGTCGCGATTTGCATTTGAATTCCTTAATTTCGTTTCAATTAATTCTGATGCCAAAGAGTCAACGACGATGGCGCACGTATACCAAGTTTGTTGCGCGCATCTTCTCCGCCGGTTACGTAATTGCAGCGCGATATGCGATAAGCGTGCAAGGACAACGTAAATGTTTTACAGCTTTGCGGGAACAATAATATTATACGCGCAAGTTGCCTGAAGGATTTGCTCTACATATGCTAAAAGTAATTGTACATTGTAGTTACAAATAGATACAAGCTTACAAACATAGTTCTTCAAATTTGACTGTACATTACGGCTAACAAAACAATACAAATACATAAAGAAACAGTTTAATATACAGTTGACTAAGAATTCATGAATCTCCGGGACACATACGATTACTGTCCCGATTAAAGGGAATATTGTCCAGAAAAAGCGGATTATTCCTCGGTTTTGTTTCCGTTCTATAGGATTTATCCTTAATAAGTGGCTGTTCCGATTAACCGGTGTCCCAATTAAACGGAATCGACTGTAATATAAATTTATAAAATACTACCAGTAATGCATGTTGGGCGGATAAAAACGTCATTCATAAACATAAGTTTCGTATAGATGTTGCCATTTATTTATCTGTTGTATGTGCACGAAACAGATGCACTTATGCGGTGGTAATTTGTTAGAGGTAGATGGACACTGTTTGTACGAGTTCCGTTAGGGCAATGCGTTATCCTCCAGATATAAATGGCGCAGTCATAAAAAACGCGTGGAATTATTATTTTACCCCGATAATAAAAACGTCGTCCTTGTTGCATTTGTAACTTCCATTTTGTTATTGTTTGTTTAACAAAGTTTAATTAAACAACATTTTTTTGGTAATTATTTTTCTTTTCTTTCATATAGTATTAGTACTATATGTATTAAGTAATATACCTTAATTACGTATTTTATAAGAATGTACTTGCTCTTAAGCTTTGTTGCTCCATAAAATCTTCTACTTTTTACTTTTAATTCATAAACATATATTGCTTAACTATCAAAGTTCCACTATAGTAATAGTTACATAACAAAGTACTTTAATTATTAGTTAAATGTTGTTACTTTTGCAAATCGTTTATAATATTACCTATCGGTACATGAGAAAACCGTGTAAATCGAAATTGTAACTCTTTGGCTATAAAACCGTGTAAACGAATAGATAATTTTTAAAATTTATTTTGTAAACCGTGTAAAAGCGAATACGAGTAAAGAAAGTACCGTGTAAAATGAGGGATATGTATACTATTATACTAGTACCGAGTTGACAAATGCTAGTATCCACCCATTCACTTTTAGTTCCTATAGACATTGCTTAACTATAATAAGTACTACTATTGCCCAATATACATCTAATAACATTATATAACATAGTGTATAAGAATTATAATGTTTTTTTTATTATTTGCCCGGCGCGTCCACAAAATATATATACAAAAGTGCTAATCATTATGGCCAAAGGATAGTAAATAAATGAATACATATTATATAACTATTTTAATAAAACTATCAATAATAACAATATATAAACTGTATAAAAATATAATAAATACTTCTAATTATTTAAGTACAGTTTGAACACATTTCCCCTAGTATTTTTTTTGTTAGAGATGTATAGAATTTAGAAATGATATATTTGTTAAACTTGAAATTCCAAGAAAAATTCAACTATTATTGATGAATATTAAAATTTAAATAAAATAAAAATCTATGATATAATTGTTTAAACGATGTGAGTATACACGAAAACTATGTAACTTAAAAAAAAATACTGCGGAAATTGTTACTTGCAGTCTTATAGTTCTTTGGTCAAATACATTATAGAGAACAAAAATAACTGTATGATTCAATAACAGATAACTATAGATAAATCAGTTAAGTAATGATGAATGAAATTTGAATAGTTACTTGGAGATCTTAAGAATATTATAAAAAATATTTGTTATGTAAATGTAATATTTGATATATTTTTTGGTCTTGATAATATTGAGATATAAAATGTGTAAAATGAATATGAAATGTTAATAATAATAATAAAAATATCTATTTATGGAGTAGTATCAAATGATTTTGTATAGTTGTAAATTTAAGTCTAATTTGATATAAATCATGTATGAAGAGTAATATGAGTATAAATTATAAAGTGATTTAAAAAATGCGTAAAACTGGTTACTTGTTCTTTTTAGTTTTGCGATAACTAGGTGGGAGTTCTTTACGAAAAACGGTTGGCACTGAAATATTCTTAAAAAGGAGTTTGGCTTCTGCGATTGCACGTTTAACGTGAATCGTCCTCCTGTTGATCGTTATTATTTTGTGTCGAATCCATATGTAATTGAACGTTTCAGGTGGATTTTTCTGTTGGGGCATCTGACGTTTACGCATAAGCTTCATATCGATAAGATACTCTTCGCACATGTTCACATTGCTTTGTAGTAGTTTAATCATCTCGTAAATGTTATCATTGCAGGCCCTATTACATCTGCAATAATTATAAGTACCGGCATATAAGTAGTGGAGCATATCATTTATGCGTATTCCTACAATAACAAAACGATTAGTTTTATACTTGTAAATTAGTCAAGATTAACATTACCAATCTCAGAAACTCGAGCAGTTCGTGTGTTCAACTGCGGATACAGTAAGTTCTCAATTTCCATAACTTTGTGACGCAGCTTTGTCAGAGCCTTCATAATATTCGGATATAGACAGAGATTACATGTTAATTTCCTTTTTTTCGATGCCTTCGGTACTTCCAATGCAACCGCTGCTTCCGTATTTGATGTGGTCGGAGTAGACATCTTCAACTTCAATGATTACCTGAATCTATAGCACAAAGATGGTAATGCAATGGTGATTACTTAGCTGATGAACACACTAGTACTGGAAAATTGACATGTTAGTATAGATGTCTCCACCTATGTAACATGTGATGTGGTCAAAGTAGACATCTTTAACTTTCAAAATTATCTGAAGCTATAACACAAAGATGTTAATACAACGGTGGTTACTTAGCTTATAAACACATTAGTTCTGGAAAATTGAAGTATTAGCATAGATGTCTCCAATTATGTTACATGTGATGTGGTCAGAGCAGACATCTTTAATTTCCAAAATGGTTACCTGAAGTTATAACACAAATATATTAATACAACGGTAATCAAAAACGTGTACTGGAAAATTGAATTATTATCATAGCTAACATGTGGTGTTTGTTGTTAGAGAAGACAGCTTTAACTTCCAAAATGATTACCTGAACCAATAGAACAAAGATGTTGATGCAACGGTAGTCACTTTCCTTATGAACAAATGTGTACTGTAAAATTGAAGTATAGGTATAGATGTGGTCGGAGTAGACAACTTTAACTTAAAAAATGATTATCTGAAGCTATATCACAAAGGTATTAATGTTACGGTGGTCACTTAACTTATGAACAAATTTGTACTGGCAAATTGAATTATTTGTATGGATGTCTCCAATTACGTTTACATGGGTGTCTTGTTCGAGCATGCATCATCGGCTAGGCGATCGCGTTGCCTTCAATAGCAACAATATAAAAACCACTACCCCCTCCATTATCAAACGGGATGTTAGAATAATTATTAGGATCGGGTATAAAATCGTAATTGGATAACAGGAAAATTTTTAAAAAGGAAAATCGGATGCGTGTGATAACATAGCTTGTCGTGACTCAAGACCTGCTCTCTCCGATCTGCTGTCCGATAAGGGGAATGCATTTTCCGAGTGCTTGATTAATACAGGGCAGGTGGTAAAAAAATACATATAGAGAGAGCAGGAAGCACGTAGTGTATGTCAGGGACGTAACCAGAGGCTCGCTTTTACCCCCAGAGCATTACAAAAAATATATATTTATGAAATATTATATAATTAACCAGCATTTACGCAAATCCCAGCGCTCTTCAATCATTATTATCATTAGATTAAATTTCATAACTAAGTTTAATTTTCAGTTTTACAAGAGTTGTGATCATTATGTTTTGTCCTATGAGGGTATATTCTTTTTTTTTGTTTTTGTTATATTCATTTAATTTTGAAGGCTTGTGTAGAATAAATTATATAAAAGCTTTGATTAAGATGAAGGAAAGTATAGAACATGTGCGCTCATCTTTCGTTAATGTGAGATTTTTTTACTATCTACGATTCTACGTTTTGCGGGACATATGAATAAACGGAACGGTTTAATAGTTGTAGTAGTATTTGGTAGAATAATTTAGATGTAATCAAAGCTAGAGCTGAGCAGGATTCGATAATTGACGGAAATTATCCGTCAATTATTAGTGAAAATGCTTATGTGCCGCCACTGGACTTAAAATAAATCATGTACACTGGATCTTCGGTTTATCAAACGTAATTCGTTTTTATAGGCATTTCCTAAATATCGTGCAGTAGTCTCACATATAACGTGAGTTCTTATTTGAGAAACATACTCGTATAACACGATTACCTATAACGCGATTTCATACAACATATTTTCAATTATATTTAAAAAAATATCTTTTGTATTTTATATTTTCAATGATACAATGTAATGTCCTTTGTGTATGGCGAGATAATAGAATTAAAAAAAAATTGGCATGTGGGCGAGAGTTGCATTAAAGAAGAAAAAAATAGGTGTATTTCAGTGCGATATTGATTTTATGATTTAGATGAACAAACAAACCAAAATATAAAAAAAATAATAATAAAAGAACGGAGCAACACAGACACGGACCACCACCATGTGTAGTAAATTTCATGAAATGGCCTGTGGTATTTTATTTGCGGACCCCTGTGATTCATGGATTGGGTAGGAAATGAGCGAGTAACAAGCCAATAGTCGATCATACTCGGTTGTCGCGATAATGTCCAGACTGATTTATGTCAAATTCAGTTGTTTCCAGATTACTAAGTTTGCTACAAAGACACGGATCTGTTCCGTTCCCCGACGCATTTGGATTGTTTCCAAATGAATTATTTCAATTATTTCAGCATCGTATTTCCATCACCCAAATGTGCTTATATAAAACCAACTAATTTCCATATCTTTCATATAACATCTGTTGTTCCTTGCTCGTTACAATCAGATTTTATGATACATCTTTTTGTGATAATTAAAAAAAGTTATAAAATCAATTACATTAAGGAAAGTAGATTTTTTTTGTGAAAAATTAATGGTAAATATATTTTTGATGTATCATTGTAACTTACAATGTGGATACATCAAGTTTCGTCATTTTATTTAGGGAATACTCATAAAACTACTTGAGATTCAGCTGGCGCAAATGCGGCTCTATACTTTACGACAACAAATTTCAAAAAGCATTTACCAATTTACATCTTCGGTACTAAAACGATAATTCTTTTGACTGTTTCACTCATTTTTACGATTCCGTGTCTGCGTTTAGCTTCCGTCTAAATTGTTGCGTTCGATTCAAAGTTGCTTCAATATTATAGAAAGAAGTAACAGTTAAAATAATAGCAACATCTATAGTAAGTGTTTAAAACAATGGCAATTCCTGAAAAAAAAATGGTACTAATTGGAGAGAGGAATTAATTAGCAATTTCATTCCAACCATGCTGAAACACGATCGATGTGATTCTAAAGGACGATTTCATTACGAATATTTTTTCGTATTATTTTTCTCTTCATATTTTTTTTGTAAATTTTCCCCATTATTTTCATGCCAATAGCCGCACCGGCTAATCTATCTTAATCCATCAAAGCCAGAATTTACCTAATCTCGCACTTTTCATCATTCTCGACCAACTAAATTCCACGGAGCGATCGCATTCACGAATAACGAATTGCAGCAACACAAAAGAAGAAAAAAAGTTAAATTAATTAAACAAAACAAAACAAAAAAATTAAGCAAAGATATAATAAAGTAAGGTTGATGTTTATAATACAAATATACAACACTCTATGGATATTTTATATATCGTTTCTTTTATGTGAGCAGTTATGTAATGTACGATTCTATCGTTTCGCGTCGAAAGGTTTCCAATAAAATTTTGCAAAACGATAAAAACTAAACATTCCGGAGTTGTTAACGGGAATAGCATTCAGTTTTACAGCCATCCGACGTTGCTGAAACAATGAAATATAATTATAGAATTTACAGAGATAGAGGAGTGTAAATATAACTGCTAGCAGTTTGCATCCGCATTTTTCGGTGTGAACTTAAAATGTATAAATCTGCTTACGGTCAACTAGAAAATATTTTTATTTTTGATACTAATTTATGATAAAAACTTTTGGATATATCACGATTTTTATCTAATCATTGACAATAAAAATTGTCCAGATTGTCTCTTATACAAATTTTATTGGAATAACTGTTCATTAATCATTTGCGAAGAACCGGCGGATATATGCGCCTCGAAGGAGATTATATTAAGTATTAGAGAAAATCAAATTAATAAACAATCTGTTAAAATAGATAATCATAAAGTTTTGAAAATTATCCAATTAATTATTTTATTTTGTATTAAATATGTTAAATCTTAATAAATTAAATTCGTTTTTTTTTTTTTAATTTTCTTGCAATTTCATTACATTACATTACTTGCAGCCTAGACGAATGTTGCAAATTTACTTGTGGAAGCTTCTTGCCATTAGCAATTCTAAAAAGCGTCGAGGTTATTTATATTTCGTTTGCGCTTTAAACGTGGGATCAAAAGGGAAAGAAATAAAAGTTGGGAACTGGTATTATTAAGTCTGCGAATTGGAATCAAGGTGAACGCAATTAAATATGCAAAACGGATCCTCGTTCCACGTCCTTCGTCCTGCAGCTCCACCCTTGCAAAATCAATCACATTAATTTCTGCGTAATTAATAGGCTTTGATCTGGCCACGCTCCTCCATCTGACCTGAGCTTCAGACCCTATCCCTTATACTATAAAATGGAAAATAATTGAAACTAAATAATCTCCTTTCATATACACACCCTAATATAATTTAATTAATCCAGGTCGAATATGATCAATTACAATTAGGATCCTTTCACATCACCTTTATTAAAAATGTATATAATTTCCATATACAGAATTCGTATAAAATTTGAGAATTTTAAATTTTATTCAAAATAGAATTAAAAAAAAGTGATGAAAAAAAAAATTCTTTAAAAACTCGAAAATCACTAAACTTTTGTCGCATTTCATGATGCACGTCACTCTTACGCAACTTTTTATGAAACAAAAGTTACGTAATGTTCGTTACATAACCGGGCATAGACGATTTTTGCGATTTTTTTCAGTTTTTCGTGAATGTCTCGACAACCCTTTAAGATAATTACATGTTCCTCCACACAATTGAAAGCTGAATACCTAAGCTTTCCAACAATCCTATTGGCATCTTCGTGCTGTCCGGAGTCTCCTGCTAAGAGCTGCAGAAATTTGAAAAAAAAAGTGAAAAGGATTTACTTAAAACTTAATTCATGGCAAAAAGGATTTTAATATCTTTTTCACATCTTTTTCTTTTAGTTTTTAGAGATATTCCCATCCCTGTGAGAATTGTCCTATCGTGATCAAGCTATGTATCTTTGGACAGAATCTGTTGTTTGTCTTGCATCCTGATAATATACCTTGATTTCAATATAAAATAATTTTTAAAAAAATACATTTTTTAAAATACATCTACCTTAATTATATAACTACGTAAAATGATTGAAATACTCAATTTTTATAGAAATAGTCAAATCGTTATAGATTATATTAAACTATGTTATGGTTATTGCGTCACTGAAATCAGATTTTAACTATATAAGAGAAGGTGCATGCAAGCTCTTTATCTCAAGACCACTATACATTATGAGGTTCAGGTTCATAATTAGGGATTACTCAGAAATTTACCCCTTACATAATAACGTTCGCTAATATCATTACATAACCGAAAAACAACAAGCAAATATAACGATAATCAACAGATTTCTCTACAAATACATTATTAATCAATATTATCTAAAAGAGTAATTTCTGTACAATTTCAATACCAATAACACGGTTAAATGGTTACGTGCTATTCAAAATCGTGTTAAGCAGTGTACATTTTTCTAAACGATGAAAAGTAACAATTATGAATTGAAGATGTACAATTATTATCCTACTTTTTAATCGCGTTATTCAAGACTTTATATTATTTACTGCAATATCTATAAAATTATTTTAACAATTACAACTAAAAAAAATATATTTTTTTATAATTTCTGGTTACGTAATGTATAGATATTTAATACGTAATAATATAATTTTTGTTTCACATTCATAATACCAAATAAATTAGAATATTTTGACAGATTATTATTGCAGCATTTAAGTTAGATATAAATGCATGAATTTATCCAATGATCAGTATAAATTATACCAGTCAGTATTGTGCCTAGTCATAATTAGTTCGATATTCGGTAGTTATAGTACGACCATTAATAATAATGTTACATCATTTTGAAAGCAACAATAGTGTAAAATGAACAAGAATAGTCACGCTATGAATCAGGTATGATGGTAATGTTGTGAGATTTCTGTATAAATGAATATTTAATCAATAGCACCTGAAACCGGAAGCAACGTTATTGTCAAGTATCGAAAGGAAATGTATTACACGAATGGTTACACAAAGAGGGATTTATAATTTATTGTTGAGTGACGTCTCTTTCGGGTCATCCTGCATGAACCTGCATATATTGATTACCATTTGCCCTGAGGACCCATCAACTTGGAACTCTCACTTATGCATCACCTGCTAACAATTTAATGAGGAGAGGTTTCGCTATTTACACCAGATTTCCTATATGTCATCAAACAACTTATTTCCACATTCCTAATAATTAAACACCCTACATTTTATTAGCAATAAACACAATTATTTCCTATACTGATGATGATGATAATAACGAAAATACAAATGTTACCTTATTTGGACCACTCATTTATTTTTACCCTACGTTTTATTAACAATAAATACAATTGTTTCATATACTGATGATAGTAACAAAAATAAGAAAGTTGCTTTTATTGTAATAAAACTATAGTAAATATTTAAAGAAAAACTTTTTTACCTTCAAAATAGTATAATTTATTTAAAAAAATTTAGAATTTATAATGAATATTAAATATGCGTTAATTGGTCCAATGAAAGTAATTTGTTTCTTAGGATGGATCACTAATTCAATTTTTTTTTAAGTCTAATTTTATTATGATATTCTATACATAGTATGAAGTATGTATTTTTATTAATTCCTAATACAGCCCAAGTTACGATTGTGGTCCAAATTCGGCAACATTACCATATGTTCTCTATTGTTTATCGAATTAAAATAGTGGTCCAACCTAGAAGCCGGTCCAAATTCGGCAACTTATGTTCACTATAATTTATCGAATGGAAATAAAATAATAATATTAGTTGTTGAATGTGTATAACATAAGCGATTATTATTTAGAGCGCTAATAAAATGTGCAATTAAAACTCTGCGATACACGTTATTATGCTTCACTGACTTAATCTTGTTCACATGACAATAAAACGCATTTTATGTTAAAATTTTATTAATTCCTCGACTATAAAACAAGCTTATTTATACAAAAATACGAGTAAATGTGAAATAAAGTTTTTCATCTTTAAAAATATAATTACGGACGATTTGTTTGTAAAATATTTATACAATATTAGACACTTTATTACATTTCACACAAAATTTACAATTTTATAATTGATCAAATTACTTAAAAATAAAAAAAAAATGCTGCTATTTCTTTGGTGTAATTTTTGAATCGTATTCCTTTTATTACATGTATGCATTAAATATGTTTGATTATTGTATACAAATACGAATTTCAATAATTATTAATATTATGAAATCAATTCGAAAAGCATAATTATTGAAATGTAAACTTCTGTTCATTGAATTTATTATGTGCATCATTTAAATTGCATTGTAAATGACAGAAATATACGTTTGTGTATGCACAACGAATGCACAATAAATAAATGCACTGATTCATAATTTCATCGAAAACAGAAAACAAACAAAGCATTTTGAATGGATGTAATTCATAAATTGTTGTAAACATAAGAACAAAACAGAAGCAAAAGTGAAGAACGTGTTCTGCATGCATTACATGTACTATCTCACATTTCCATGAATGAAGAAGTGTCTGGTTATATTTTCGAAAACCGGAAGCAGGAGACAAAAAGTCTCGCTCTCGAATATCACGAAATAAATGTCATGAGGATGCGATATGAATACGTAATGATGAGGAGAAGCTTCGTATCAAATATTGTATATAAATTAACATTGTTAATGTGCTCGTGTCTTCTTCACAGTGGAAGCATTCTTAAGCGGAGAGGGAAAAAAGGTTTTCGAATAGGTAAATAAGAGGAGGTACGATGCGAAAACGAAGGTTAGGGAATAATGGTTAAACAAAAAATGGCGCGAAGGGCGAAGAAGAAGCAAATAGATGGAATAAAAAAAGAACCGGAAGCGAGGAAAAGTGAGTAAACTCGAGTGACGAGGATGCAGATAGTGAAAAGGAAAAATGCGGAGGATGGAATACAAACGAAGTGGAAACCTGTCGGGATTGGGAGTGTGCATAAATACTTGTTTATTTATGTATTTGGTTTTTCAACCCTCGCAACTTGCTTTTTCTTTTTTTTTTTCTTCCTATTTTGTCTGCCTTCTTGTCATTGCTATAACCCTGTATCTATATAGGGTGGTTTATGTAACGTGATCACTGTGAATTTACGAATTTACGAGAATTCCTACAAATATTGTAAAAACTTTTTTTATATCATTTTTTATATTATACCAAATGCGAGAATTTAATCCAAATTCATTTATGTATATAATGATTAAAAGACATAAATTTGATATATAATTCAAATTTTGTCGTTGTATATACCTTAATATAGTAAATTGTCGGTAAAACATGAATGACCTTGAAAACTACGTTTATCGACAATATTAAGCAAATTTTCATGTCAAATTATACTTGTAACCCTATATATAAATTTACAATATATAAACGCATGTTTATATAAATTGACATATACTAGTTTTCTCTCTATGATGTTGTTTATTATTTATCAATGCTATTTTGAAATGCAAATTAATTTTGTGATTTGAATGCATTTGTTGATTCGATGTTTGTTTTTGGTTGCTGAATAGACCCCATCCGTTTTAAAAACAAGAAGCACACGTCAAAAAATGCGCTCATGAAAATTCAACGATTTCAAATATTTCTCTCTTTTTTTATATATACATATACTTCTCATTTTCTCTCTCTCTTTTATATATATTTCCCTTTTTATGTATATATATATAAATATATAATTTTTCGCTCCCTTGCACCGCCACCCCCATGCTTATTCTTGTCCAAGGAATTTATGAAAATTTTATTCTTTAATATACTTCTAGAATTTCGAAATTATTCTATGACTCGGAGATGAGTTATAACCTCGACGAAGTTTTCCAGTCCAACTCTCCTCTACCATTTCTTTCCACCTCTTGAAACTTACTACCAACCAAACTTGCAAACCAGCTGCCAACAACAACCAGCGCGCTTGATTTGCAACCCAGACACAAGTATAAACACAGGATCAACAATTTCGACTAAATGAAATTAACACGCAAATAATACGCACACCCTCTCGTAATTATTTTAGCAGCGGCAAATGAGTCCTTAATAAAATTTAATTATTAAAAAGCATCAACAATTTTTAGCAACCCCTTTTCATACGGTGATAAAATGTAAACGGATTAAAGAAAATTGCGTTTGCATAAAATTTACTTTACGCCCGACATTTTCTTTGTTAGATATTTTTTTAGTTTTATTTCAACCCTTCTCGCAACAGCAACTTTGGCGGAAATTGGTCATGGAAAATGCAAAGGATCTTCGTTTTAAATAATAAAAAAAAACGATATGTGGGATTTTATGTGTCTTCTAATCAAAAGGGGAAGTTAATGATGGGATAGGTGAAAGTATGAGCCGCTTCTAATAGTATTTCGTGGAAGGTTGCACTTGCTTCGAGTTCAGCAAAAGGGAGGCTTACAGCTTACAGATTGCATAACGCTTGCTGCTATATACGATTCCAATCGTGATACGAGACTCCGGATTCGCAGCTCCAATGTAGGTGGCATCTGGAATGGGATTACTTTCGATGCACTTACGATACGCGTTTGATGCATCCGCATTTACCGAGAATCTTTGCAGTGATTTATTCGCCAATATATAATGCTTCTCATATCACAATCTACGTTTATACGTCGTATTATATATTCAATTATTTGCATAGTTATATCTGTATTTCTTAAGAGGTTTCCTAATTTACAGTTCAAATTGTCTATAAATCATCAATTCAAATAATATCCTTACATCACGTTGCTTAACTATCAAATATTTAATGAATACTTTACAAGAATTATCTCCACAGCTTGTTGCTTTACTTTTTAAAGCAGTGAAATATTAAGAACTGTATAAAAAATATACTATTTTCTTGTAAATTTACATAATTATAAACAATATAAATAGGATATACAAAAATTGGATTTTAATTAATTTAATATTTTCTTTATATATTTTCTTTATATATTTTCTGTGCATTTAATAATTCAATATTATTTCTACTTTCCAATTTTAAAGTTTAAAAATAATGAAATTTAATTGTCAGCATTTGTTTTTATATATTTCTTTTAGGTTGTACAAACCAATATTGTATGATGAATATGTAAATTCGAACGGAATGCAATTAGTTTATTGGCGAATTTACGCCTGTTGCATATTTCAAGGGAAGCAATGCCAAAATTTGAGTTAATGAAATTTTTAGCATTCATAAAGAAACGTCTCCGAAGCCAATAAAGCGATTTCAGAATCGGAATATGCAAATCCGAAACTTTTCATTGTATCGTATCTTTTTGTATTTATTTGCTTTTCGTTTCTCTTGCTTGTTTTAGTATCCATCAAATAAATGTTGCATAACTCGAATATCCGGAGTTTTGTTGTCGAAGAGGAATGTGCAGAATGCTAATTAATAAACTATAGACTAATTTCTCGTTTGCGGTGACTGCAACTTGCAGTGAAATTATTCAATGTTTAAAAACTGGGACACATTATTTACGTAAACTATTTTCTACTGCATTGTCATGGTTTCGGGTTTTCAGTTTATTTCCGCCCAGTTGCATTATTTACTAAAGAAAATCAATCAAAAGAAATGAGATGTTCTTGTTACATAAATTATTTGCAGTTTTTTCAGTTTTCCTGAAAACTTTTAAAATTAAATCACTTCTGTAGTACAAATATGCTTAAACAATAATAATAATGATTTATTCAAATTGCAAATTATCTGAAAAAACTGAATTAAAAACTGCTTACATAACGGAATTGAAATAAGCTTACATAATGAAATCAATCGTTAATAATAATTTTGCAAGATTTCTGTAAAACAGGAATGAAAAGTCTGTGAATTAAATAGCTGAGTTGAAAAGGAAATAAACGGTTGAGTGGAAATAAGCTTGAACAATAATATTAATGCATACATTCCATGGTTCAAACGATATATGGAACAAAGCTAATACGACCAACCGGTATAGAAAATTACATTCCGACGGTCGTCTTCATACCTGCCCTTGCTGTCTTTGTACATAGGACGGAATTCGAACAATTTTCACAAGGAGAGTAATTAATTGAAAATCCACAACCGTCGACTTTTCAAGCGCTGCTATCACGAAGAATGAGGCGGAACTGAAGGGCTGAGAAAAGGGAGATGCGGAAAAACAGAAATGGAGCAATAAAAATTGGGACGGTTAATGTAAGGTATTGTTGGCGATAAGATAAAGCGGGATGTAATGGCAAATTTAAAAGATTGAAATTGATTGGGTAGATTCGGTGGGAATGGTGAAGGGTTTTCGGTGTGGAGGATTGAAGCTGCTGGCAATTGTCAGGAGTAAGTTAGTGGTTGTCTAATGGGGTGGCGGATAATAGAAGCCGTCGCTCCGGAACGGTTTGGAAAAGGGATGATGATGATGACGAAGAAGAAGAAGAGTTGGTGTCGGCGTAAGAGAAGGAGAAGGAGGAAGAAGAAGTAGCGGGGAAAAAGGGCCGCGGCTAGCCCTAATCTTGGAAATGCAATGCCGATGACGGCTCCCGCATTTCGACTTGCCCGTGGCACGGACCAAGACCACAATAATCTTGCTCGTTAGGACAGGCCCAATTAAGAACAGATTCTTTAACACAACAACTTGGCAATTCCAAGGGAACGATTCCACCCTCTCTCTCTTTCTCTTGCAACCCTCTTTCATGCTCTTGCTTACACACGTCAGGGACGTAATCAGCACTTCTGTCCTGAGGAGTCTCATGTTACTGAATTCTCCTGTACAATCTAACTAAAAATATTTGGTACAATTCATATTTTTTTTTTGTAGAAAATATATGGAATAAGATAAGTGTACAGTTAAGAAAAAAGACAAATTTCTTATGTTTACTTATATTTCCTATTAATACTGTAGGAAAAGGTTATGCTTTTGTTTTTAACTTACAAGTCGGATAATGTAATTATAGTTTTATGATAGAAAATTGTATTATTGATAGAGTAAATTTGTAAATCAATAGGAATACAAAACTATTATTTCTTTTTGTTGTAAATATTTATTAGTGTTAAGGTTAAAAGTGTTAGAATTGTGAGTGTTGTATTTGGTTTGAAAAATGTACCAAAAACGATTGTAATATAAATGTGGGTTTACTTGGAATGGGTTTTGTGTGTTTCAGTTTCGGTAGTGTCTGAGTATGTGTCAACAATAGATTCCGAGGGTAACATTAAAAGTGTTTTGCGGCGCGGCCGAGTTAACCGAGGGTTGGTTTTGAAATGACCACGGAAAGTTGTAAGTCCGTAGCCCGGTTTCGGTCAAGTTGGCAGCGCACCTGCGGATAAATCCATAGGATTCCTCGGGTGTTCCGAAATTGAGAAAGTTAGCGTCCAGTGTAGGTAGTGTTGCATGTTTTTATTTTGAGTTTGGTGACAAAGTGCGATAGGATAGTTGTACGAAGAGGATGAGGTGGAGGAGTGGGAAGAGGAGGCCTAGGGAGGCGGTCCGAGCGTTGGGCCGGAGCCTAACTTATTTACAGCCCAGCTGATTAAATCAACCCTGTATTCCTGTTGAGCATATTTAATGAACGCTCAGTACACATGTAGGTGCTTCTACTTGCAACGGGCGTGCCTTTGCACTGGAGAAGCTCTCCTAATTATTCCGGAACACGAACGCAACTATACCATCCATACATACATGGCACATGAAACGATCCTTAAACCTACAAACTTTTGTTTGGGCCAATTCTTCATCCAACTCTTGTCTGGTCGGAGACCCATGGTAACGAAAATATTTTTTTTTTTAGAAAAAGTACACACAAATTTTTATTTTAAATACGCGAATGAACTTGAGACATGGAAGTATGGAAAACGAGAGACAGTAGACCATAATAAACTATTGAAATTGTTCATTTGTGCGTGCAATAAATGGCCGGGACGTTAATAAAATTTAAAAGTGAAATGTAATAATGCGGACTTTTTTCATCCACTATCCTCGCTGAAGATTCCCAGATATATCATTATTTTCCGAAACATTAACCCTGAGCTGTTGGAACTCACGGAACGGAGTGGCAGCTTTGTCAACTCTTCCAATGCGAACGAACACAAATACGTATAAAAAATATATGTATGTATGTATATATAGACACGGGGGTTGGAGGGAAGAACGGGTGCCATACATAATAAGCCCCGCACGGATTTGTAATAAATTGGCGCATATCACTCTCAGATTTCGCTCCCCCTTTTTTTTCCACCACACAAAACATTCTAAAAACAATCCAATATCCACAGGGTGTCTCGTTTATCAAGTCCACGAACATTTATTAACCTGTCTCCAAAAGTGGCCTTAAATGTATTACAATAACTAACTGTTACAAGCATTTTACTAGTATGAGTAACAAATATGTACAAAATGCTAATGGATACTTAACTAACATAACTGATAGTATCGTAGATCATCGAAGAAATTTGCAATTTTCAGTAGTATTAGTTTCCATTGTAGATAATTGTTATTTTAGGTAACATCACAGATCATGGCAGATTTTCACTAAAGTAGTAGCAAACTTTTGAAATTTTCGGTAGCACCGTAGACCACAACAGACTTTTGCAAATTTCGGTAGCACCGGCAAACTATTGCAATTTTAGGTAGTACCATTGACCATGGTAGACTTTTACAAGTTTTGGAAGCACCATAAAACTATTGTAATTTTAAGTTGTATATTTAGAAAAAAAAAACCTAATCGATAGAAACCGAAAAAAAGAAAACTTTTATAATATTTGATTTATAGACGAATACGAAATACAAAAAAAGAAGAGAAATCAAAGCAAACGGCGGAAATTCGAATTGAAGATGGAATCACACTGGGGTAGGAAAACAAACGGTGTTTCGTCTTTTTCCATTCGCTTTCTCTCTGAATTAATGGCGGAAATGATTTACTGCTCTATATAATAAATTATCTGATATTTATTTTCCCCAATATGAGAATAAAGATCATCTCTACTTTATTTTTGTTTTATATTTTTAACTTTTCATCCCCCTTCCAAACGATCGCGTTTCTAGATCACTTTGAAGCGGCCTGCAATGCGTCCGCATTATTCTTAAGTCATTTGCTCTTTCATTAAAAACCCAACGACCCAACTAGAAAAGGAAAAAAAATATATACTTCACCCACTAAAGGCTTTTGACCCGCTTCACGCAACGTATGATCTATGTTGAATATTTCTTAGCTATTTACTTCATTCGACCCATATCATTCTTACTACATTGCATCTTAGATAAAAGTTTATATATAGACCGTAATGGTCTATTGCCTTGAGAGCTTTACGCTTTATAATATGATTAATCTGATAAAAATATAAATAGAAGGGAAGATTTATTTATTATTATTTGTTAATAAAAAAAGGAATTGTAAAAAATGTATCTGGTCCAATCAAAGAAACTAGTTTCCTTGAATTATAGTCTAAATTAGCCTGTCTAAATTATAGTTTACTTAAAGAAAACGTAATATTTAGTCTCTACACAGAACCCCGAATAAAGTAATGTGAATTCATCATATACAGGTGTTACTTAGACGCTGGTCCAAATTCGGCAACTTTTGCTTATAGACTTTACACAAAACCCCACACACGGTGTTTTATTTAGTAAATATCAGCATTAGACATAAGTGTAATTTATAATATAAACCATTACAAAAGATGTCAAAAATTTGATTGAAATATATATTATAAAAAAAAGTCGATGCATTGGGACGTAAAAATAAAAGAAAACTTTAGTGTGTGTGTTATATCAGAGAATGTTCTAAAAAAAAGAAAACAAAATAATAAATTAATTGAAACAGCTGTGCTTAAAACTTTCCAATAAATCCACAACGGGACATCTGTTTGGTGCATGTATTCCATGAGAACTAATCCCGAAAAACGAGCAATTATAAGTTAGGAAATAAACAAATCTAAGCGAATATTGTCTACAACGACAAAACCAATAGCTTCCATCCAAAAGCATTCATTTTCAACCCCATTTTTTTTCCCCGCCACAGATCTTTCCAGTTTGCGTTGCAAAATTCAATTTCCTGTATTATTATTTCCTTTTTTTTTTCGATAGACCTCGCCGTGCGTGAATTTCATTTCGACCGACCGATATTTTGATTTTTTGTTTTAATATTGGTCTTCTCTTCGTTTTTTTTATCGTTTGTTTTCTCACTTGTCGTCGTTGCGATTTTATTTGATTATGTGAATATTTTCGTTTTTTTTTGGTTTACACGCTTTTGGTTTCGCACAATAAACATGCAAATTTGTCGTCGGACAAATAATAATTGCAATAAAATGAAAATGCAGGATAAAAAAAAATATACGCGCCAGAGCAAAGCTAAATAAATAAATAATCAGATATCATGAATTCTGAATACAGGGATGGATGATCGTTATAAATGTATATACAGGGTGTAACTACCCTTAAATATTTCGGTAAAACAGAATTGTTAGTGATTTTTTTTTATTGTACAAAATTGATGTAAAAAAATATTGAAAATCTTCTGATTTTATTTTTATAAATCCTAGATTTTATACATAGAGATTTCAGAAATGTAAAAATAACATAAGGATATTGAAAACACATGTTTTTATGACCTTGAGACAATTCATATTAAGGTTATAGTTGTAATGTTTTACATCAAGATATAATAGAAAAAAAATATGTTCATGTTTAATAACTTGCCATATAACATAAACAAACAAATGGTCCAGTGTTGGATTTGTTTAAAATTGAAGAAAAAAAATAATCCCATAATTTTTTTTTTCTAAAATAAATAAAAATCTATTTTCTAAAATCGTGTATGCAACTATGGATTCGTCATTGATTCAATTACAATATGGAGCATAAAAGTACGTATAAATAATACTGAATAATTAAAAATGAAAAGATTCAGTAATGATCTTGAAAGCACAATAACTATGGGAGTATTTTCACAATATTTTTTCTAGTAATTTTAAATTTTACAAAGATATTTTTTAGTGGTCACATGGTATATGCACACATATATAGATAAATATGTATATCTGTATATTTTTTTAGAGGGAATTTCGTTATATAAAATTGGTGGGTGGAAATATTCAGATAATTTGAATTTTTTTTGAATTTCCAATTAGGACGCGGCGACACGAACACACACATAACACGTACATATACGTATATGCACAAACATGCGTAAATATACAGACAAACATACACAAACGCATATGGTTGAGCAGAGTCCGACCACCGTTGGGGGGGTTCGAATTATTAATATTATTATTTTGTGCGCTCAACAAACATGTTTGTTTTATTATTATTCGCATATCGAATGCGAATAGATGAATATAAGCGGGATTGTTTTTCAATTCGGTTTGTGATTTTCATCACAGGGGACGGCGCAATAAACCAAAGCGAAAAATATAAATAGTGGACAAGAGTGAGAGAGAGAGGATTTTACCAAAAACCAAACGAACATGGCAAAAATAAATGTTGGATAGACGAAAAAAAATAACAGAGGGAACACAAAAACCGGCGGTGGGTAAACTTCATTAGTTTATTATTCGCGTTAATTAACGGATTGCAAATTTCCCGTTCCTGTCGTTCTCTTGTTGTTTGAAACGTTGTTTGTTGTCTTTTTCATCAATTCACGAATGTTATATTTACTATACTATACCATAACTATAACATACCATTGTACAAAAGGACAATGAAAACAAACAAAAATATTAATTAAAGAACCTAGTGATTGTTTTTATGATTTGTGTCTTTGATGCTTGATGCCACATTTTTTCAACAAAAATAAATTTGTTTATACAATTATTTAATTAATAAATTTACTTTAATCAAGATAATTGACAAATTCAACCAATTGGACAGATGACATTTGAAAAATTGACTAAAAATAAATAAATCTTCTTTACTGAAATCGTATTACAAAATAGACATATGTCAACAAAAATGTGCAATTATTTTGTGTATTTCCAAAATTGTAAAGAGAAATATCTACAAAACGATTTCAACCAACATTGAAGTTTCTTCAAATAATGGTTTAAAAAAATGACATATGTCAAAATAAAATAAATAAATGTTCAATTATTTGATTTATTACAAAACGACAGTAAGAAATATTGAAGTTAAAATTGTATAATTATGTAATATTATGTGTTAATAATACGAGAAGTTAAATCATTTAGAACTACTACACGCAACGATAAGCCGTTTCCAAGTTTGTTCCGACTTCTTAGGAAGTCAATATAATAGTATAAACACGATAATAAGAGTATAACAGGGGTGATTATTAGGACACAAAAGAGATGCGCAATAATCGCAGGCAATATAAAAATATATGTGAGCGGAAGTAATGAACAATGGCATACGAACATAGTTTTTAAAAGGTAATAAGAGTAAGAATTTTAACTATTCGCAATAAAAGGTGATGTTTACAGTCCTAGCGTGCGGTTGTATGTTACGCCCTCGACTAAAAGGTAGTAACCCTCGAATAAAGCCAAAATCCCTTAGTAGGTGTTTTTAGGGTGTTGTAACCACCACTTTTAATGCGATCCGGGTGGAAGGACGTAAGCCGCACGAAGGTCGAAGTCTTTTTACCTGACAGGTGTCGATATGTGTCTATTAATTTGACAAAAGCAACGCAACTTCAAGTTCACCATTTCCTGTACAAAATATAGATTTCAAATCACTCTATGATTTTTCTATTGATTTTTTTTACATAATATATCTTTAAAAAATAATTGTATCAATTAAAAAAATACAGAAATAATTGCAGGCAATAAGTATAAAATAAATAAAGGAAATATATTATATAGAATTTATTCAGTATTTTCTGACTGATAAAATGTTTCATTTTACTGATAGTTATGTAATAAAAGAAGTCTAAATATCGAAAAAACTATATAAATTAATTAACAAAAAATAATATGTCATAATTAATGATATTTGTGCATATATAAATTTGTTTTGTTTGTTTCATTTTAAGTGAAACGAAGGTATGTCTATATGTATGAAAGTTAGGAAGTTGAATGAAATAATGATTTTTGTGGAGGACATAAAAATAAATGAGTTTACCTGGGATAAGGATGTTAATGATAATTATTACAGAGCTGCGAAAGTGTTTCGCACTCGCAAAACAATGAAAAACGTAACGGCAGTACTATATATACACTTATGAAAGTAAAGCATAGAAGATTATCACAATTAAAAGTTTTTGGTAACTAAGTTGTTAACTTTGTATCACTTCGCAATAACATTTAAAACATTCGGAGTTACTACTACTACGAAATACGTTCCTATATTGAAATACCAGCTTAATTAGTGCAGAGCTTCTAAAACTTTTGTATGATTTTATTAGCAAATATGAAATGAATGTGTAGTAAGACTTCGTTTAACGTTGTTTAAGTTGCGAAACAGCGTTAAATGAAGTCATATTAAATACTACGCGAATTACGCGTTGTATTTTTGTTAAAATTGTTTTTAATATCCCGCACTGTTTGAAACCGGACTAATCGGGAATTTAAAATAAGCTTGACTTTATAGATAATCAAAACGATCAGATAAAAATGTGAATCCGCACTGAATGAAGCCGTACTATTAGATTAAAATAAATATAGATTGAATAGTAATTGATTGTAAATAAATTTAGGAAATGAAAATTTGAAAAGATCGTATAATAAATTATTCGTAACTCATTTTCTATTCTATATCGCTATTATCTATGGATTTGTATAACACGGTTCTGAATAACACGGAATCAATAGGTAACGAATTATAACACGGTTGTGTTATAATTCGTTACGTGTTATTCAAAACCGTGTTATACAGATCAATACATACATTGACATTCGAAAGAAACAATATTATTTGTATAAATTCAAATTGGGGCTAATAAAAATGTTTAAATAAAATAAATAATTAGTTTAAAATATTTTCTGAAATTGAATGATACATTTTAAATGTATGTGTTTATTGTACATATTCATCCCCTAATAAAATTTTGTTCCGGTATAAATACAATTTTAAATAATTGTGCATTTACAGTACGAATATTTCAATTAAAAGTTTTTGATGCAGTTTTGCCTGGATTTCAGAGAAATCCTTAATATTATTTAATGTTTCACATATTGTAACTAATATGATTTATTATATATGTATAAATTAGCAAGTTGAATTTAATTTCAGTTTTGTTTTGCTCAATTAAAACAAATTTAATATTCTGTTTGTTTTATAAAGAAAATCAAAAAAATTATATGTATTAATTATTTCGCTTGTCTTTTCTTGATTATTATATAATACTTCATTAAATCGATAAAGAATTTGTTAAGGTAATGTGATATAATTTATCATTGTAAATTTTAAAAAAAATATGTAATTAATTAGTTTACTAGAAATCTGATTAGTATTTAGGTTAGTATTTTCAATTATTTGTCATAGTTGCCTAATTTTGGACCACTCATTTATTTTTAAATAGAATCTGTCAATTGGAAGAAAGTTAAACTTTACAATTTATTTTCAAAAGTTGAAAATTATTTTTATATATTATTTTGTTAAATTCTTTAATTTTTGTCTTATCGATGATGACTAAAGTCAAAATAAATGAAATTTGTTTATTGTGTTGGTCCGAGTATAGACAAAGGGATTCGTTAATAGGGCTGTGGATTTGTGCACGGTAAGTGCAGGTTAATGAGGCTGTACTGAGACACATAATCTATATGAGAATACGCAGTGTAGGGTATTATAATATGCTTCTTGTGCTTGTCTAAACAGACGGGCGCGTTGTGTTGTGCTACGAGCGCGGGGGGTTGTTCGGCCGCCTTACGCATTTGAAGCGGCGGCGCGCTCCGTCCCGTTATACGTCGTCGACGGCGCGGCGTTCCGACGCTCGCCTCAGTCGTCCGACAACAGTCTGACAGAGTGAACGCGCCAACCCTTCGTGCAAACGCGTCCCGACAACCACGACGAAAACTTCGGAATACCGCGAATTTCCACGTGCGTTTCTCAGTGTTTTTTTTTCTACCGAGCGAAGCTCATCCTGAAGGACCAGACACCTTCAGTAAGTCATTTTCTCACATTATATATATATATTTTTTTTTAACTTATACGCTTACGAAACTTTGCGCAACAATTAAGTTGTTGGATATAGTTAATTAGTCGATCGGAAAGCTCGAAGCTTCTCCTAAACGGTGCCGCGTGTTCCAATATGTAAATGTCACGCGCCGCCCGATGTTTCCGAAACCTCTCCACTAATGATGCTTCTTAATAACGTTGATATTTATAAAGCGGCTCTTCCATTTGTTTTCCCCTACACCTTTTCCTTCGCCGCAGGCCCTAATAATAGAAGACAAAACACAGTATTTAAAGACCGAAGTGTTGTTCTATCCACTTGCTGCCGCGGGGAACCCCCGCGACGGTACAAAGAAAAATCTTCCCGACGGCCCGAAAAGTTCAGTTTTCCAAAAGGTTTTTCAGTTCGTGTTTTTTTTTAAATTTTATTGTAACAACTTCCTTTGTTTGCTTTAAGTAGCTTGAAAGGACAATAGTGAAATATCGCACGGACTCCTATAAATCCAACTGGAATCAAGCATACACGGCTGTCACTGTATATACAAAGATAAAGTAATATTAATGAGTCCCTCACACCAGCGCCCACGCATTTTCACTGCATGCGCCCAAACGGTAACTTTAATATATTAAAGTTGCAGAGCTTCCATCCATCCATCCTCCAGCACAGAACCCTCAACACACCATTGTTTCAAATTTCTTTGCGCCTCCCCGAACTGACGGCGGAAAGCAACAGAAATATTTATATATATATATAAATAGGATACATATATACATATGATACGTATTGTATCATGCATATGTATCATAAAGGATAATGTAAACGCACAGGCGAACTTAACATACACGAAATTTGGGAACCGGATTGGCCGTGTGTTTGTTTGTGCGAACGGCGAGAGGTTTGGACAAGTGTCGCATAGGTGTCAAGACCGGGATTTATCTGGAAACCCAGGAGGATTCCGCAGAAACGCCCCGGCACACCGGTACTTCCTGAAACAGTTTTAATCCTCACCTATTACGCCCGACGCCCATAAATTACCAACTTACAATTAGTACTTGGTTATTAATTCGGCATTTCCATTGGAGATAGTACAAGTGGAATATTGTATTTACTCAGTAACAATACGCAAGTGAATCTTTAAATTTCCTAGAAAAACATTTTCAAAAATCTCAAAAATTATGCCTAGGTTCTGTATTTGTGTCCTTACAATTAACTAGAGTATTTATATGTGAATGAACAAATTTGTAAAAATATGTTCCATAAATTTGTCGTATTTATATGTCAATCAATTGTTTTTAATTACTTATTGAAAATTTCATATACAAGTTTTTAGATTAATTTCTTATTTTATTACAATTTCTGTATTAATCTACTAATGTCTAAAAAAAAAATCATTTTAGTACAAAAGATTCATAAAATGTCGTTTTTTTTTCCTTTGACGTCAAATCTCTTTTGTTTCTATTTTATTTAATTCCTCGATCAGTCCGGTTTGAAACAGTCCGCGATATTAGCGGAAGCAATTGTCCGTAATATACAAGGTATATCTGTACTTGTTTCTAGAAATTTTCATTGTTTGCTAATGCGGAAATTATAATATTTTTTTTGCAGTTTCATCACAAATTGTTACCTTCTTTTTATAAATGACAAAAAAAAACACCTATAACCTTTATAATTTAATGAAAGGAAAACATGAAATTCTTTGTAGAATATATTTTTTAAAAAGATTTTTTATATAATAACGAGTAATGAAAGGAAGGAAACGACGTGGAAGATAATAGGAAGACGGAATGGAATTAAGCCGCCCCCGCGACCGGCGATTCAATATTAATTCGCAGCGAGTTTTATTTTGGTCGAGCAAGAACTGTTTGCTCGGTACGGCACGTTGCTTTGACAGGCGAGAGCAGGTCTAAGTTCAATTAGTTCTTTGTTGTTCAACTGCTTTACTCAGACGCTGCTGTTTGCCATCCGATATGAATTGCGCTTACGTTTAATTGAAACTAGTCCACAGATGAGGATTTTGGCTGCAGTATCCTTTCGGATAAAAGAGTACAATAATGCTTTCTGCAATAAAGTTGTTTAGATTAAAATACTTCAGTAATCTTCGAATCTTTAAATTACAGTCAATTTCGCTTAATCAGGACACCGGATAATCGGTAAAGCCGCTTATTAGGGACAATATAACAAATGGAACTTCGGATACTAGTCTCGATGTGTCACGATTGAGCGGAATCGACTGTACTTCCGAAGTCCAACTTAAATTTGTTGCCATGTAATCTTACGTTCCATTCATTCATTACTTCTTCATTCAATTAATTCGTTACACATACATATGCAATCCAATACCACACATGTTTCTATTACAAAGTACTAATTAACACTCCATAGTTAACTTCTATGAAGCGTTAATTACGTAATATTGTCGGAATATCTTAATCCTAATTAATATTTCAACTATTACATTTCACAAGTTTCCTGATCAAACGAATTTACAAATAATACCACATGATTAATCCAATATTATATAAGATTTCTCTTTTAGTAAATACCGTGTTATTAAAAATGACATGAAAAATCGTGTAAAAAAAGTTACTTTGAACTTTGTAGTTTACGTAAATAGTTTGTTTTTAATTTTAAATATTGTACGAATTATACAAATTTTTATTAAATGATGTGATTTGTATATAAAAGTTAAACAATTGGATGCTGTCACCCACGTTTCATTAAATAGAAATTAAGTAATATATGTAGTATTGATTTACTCATTTAACACTAGTTTTATGTAGTTAATAATAATCGTAATTAATATTATATAAAATTGATTCCTGTAAATTTATTTTGTCATGTTTCTTTTTTTATAACGTAATACTTTCAATAGTATACAAAAAATTCTACATTTCATTCCGAAATTAATTTACGCGTAATGTTTATACAAACTGTTTATTAAATCGTGCATTTCCTTTATTTGTTTTCATTTTCCACATGTTATAGATACGTCTATGAACCATTATTACGAATTTCGCGTTTCAAATAAACAGTTCGGTTTTACGCCATCATAACTGAAACAAACAATATTGAATGCATGAAAAATTATATATGTAACATTGAATTCGGATTCTAAAAATGCATTTTCAATTTACAAAATAAAAAAAATTACTTTCCCTCATCATATTACCAATGTGGCGCAATGTTAATTTTCTAGTACAAATCTAATGAATATACAGTTGGGATCGACTTTTCATTCAGAAATTAATTTACGACTAATGTTTATACAAACTTTTTATTAAATCGTACATTTCCTTTATTTCTTTTCATTTTGCACATGTTATAGATATGAACTATGACCTATGAACTATAAACCATTATTACGATTTTACGTTATTATAACTGAAAGAAACAATATTGAACGTCTGAAAAATTATATATGTAACATTGAATTCGGATTCGAAAAATGCATTTTCAATTTACAAAAAAAAATCTTACTTTACCTCATCATATTACCAATGTGTCGCAATGTTAATTTTCTTGTACAAATCTAATCAATATGCAGTTGGGATCGAAATTTCATTCAGAAATTAATTTACGACTAATGTTTATACAAACTTTTTATTAAATCGTACATTTCCTTTATTTCTTTTCATTTTGAACATGTTATAGATATGAACTATAAACCATTATTACGATTTTACGCTATTATAACCGAAAGAAACAATATTGAACGCTTGAAAAATTATATAAGTAACATTGAATTCGGATTCGTAAAATGCATTTTCAATTTAAAAAAAAAATCTTACTTTCCCTCATCATATTAACAATGTAGCGCATTGTTAATTTTCTAGTACAAATCTAATCAATATGCAGTTGGGATCGACATTTCATTCAGAAATTAATTTACGACTAATGTATATACACAATTTTTATTAAATCGTACATTTCCTTTATTTCTTTTCATTTTGCACATGTTATAGATATGAACTATGACCTATCAACTATAAACCATTATTACGATTTTACGCTATTATAAATGAAAGAAACAATATTCAACGCCTGAAAAATTATGTATGTAACATTGAATTCGGATTCGAAAAATGCATTTTCAATTTACAAAAAAAAATCTTACTTTCCCTCATCATATTACCAATGTGTCGCAATGTTAATTTTCTGGTACAAATCCAATCAATATGCAGTTGGGATTCTGTGAGGAAGAAACAATTGAATTATATATATATTTATTTTTTTGTGGGGATTTCGACTGTTCGCACAGTAATTTTCCGGCTTCGCTTCAATATTACTTAGATTCCTTCGCGATTGTGTCTTATTATTTGCGCTACGCTTAATCAAACTTTGGCAACCGTCCAATTCTTTATTGGACGAGATTCCCGCCGGATCCATCCGTCCAGATACCAATCTTTATTCTGCGGATAGCATCTTAACGCCGGAAGGTCAATTGCACGAAGACCGCCGACATCCAACATAAATAATTAAGATGTTTACTTGTAAACAAACCTCTGTATAGAGAGTATTTTCTGGAAAACTGCAGCTCTGCTCATTTTCTCTTGCAATTCCAAACACATTTTTCAATTATTTTTTTTTTAATTAATTAAATTATTATGTATGTTTTTTATAATCTATTATTTATGTACAATAATTTAAAATAAATACAAATAACAACAATTATTATACATTTCATACGTATTAAAAAATGAAATTAATTAGTATTTAAAGACATATTAAAAGGATGTACGTTAAGCGAACTCTGACCGTATTGTTCAAATTTGTATACGTTAGTAAATAATCATATATGTATTATTATTAACATTAAAAGAATTTACGTTAAGTTAACGCTGAGTGTTTTCTTTTACACAACATTTTATGTCTATTAGTTTTCTATATTTTTACACATTTTTCTAGATTTTTTTTTTAAATTAATTAATTAATTAATCATATAAATAACTATTGTACAAATTCAAAGTTCTCACATTTTCAATGATTTGAATGCATCTTAATTGGTTTTAAAATAACAGGCAGTGCTCATTAAAAAATATCGTACGCTAAGTGAACACATACGACGTTCTTTCAAACGTACACTTTACTTCTGACTCTGACCTTTATTTCTATATAAATTTCATTAATATTTAAAACTTTAGTAAATAATCAATTACCGAATATTAAAAGTTTATGTTCGAATTTGTATACATTAGTAAATAAATATAGTAAATTAATGAATTGTAGTATTTTCTTTAGAGCAAAATTTTATCTGTATTACTTTTGTTTATTTATTTACCTTTTATTTTGTGTGAGATTATATGATGTAACTGTTGAATTTGCATCCAATGTAATTATTTTCAATGCAGCAAATGTAGAGTATTAGTTTTGTAGAATTGTTATAAAATGAAAACATTATTTTGAAAACAATTATTTCTGTGAAATTGTTAAATAATTAATTAATATCAATTTTACACATATTATTACAAATTCATTATAATGAATTTATTTATCCAACAGATAAAGATATCTAATTATAGGAATTAATGAATTCAATTAAATTACTAATAATATCATTTATTATTAAAATTACACAAAATGAAAAAAAAAATTTTTTTTTATCCATAAATAAACAGAAAAACTAAAATTTTAAATTAATTTTAATTAATATATAAACATTCTATTAGTTCTTTGTAACAATTCAATTTTTTATATGCTATTTTGTTAAGTTTGTTGCAATTTATTATGTTTAATTTGATAACAAGAAAAAAAGACAAAATATCGGCTTTGATTGCGTAAATTTTGGATACCTATAAAAAGAAAGTGTGTGGAGTTAGTGGTGATATAACAAACGCTGAATCTGTATTTGTCGTTGGATATGCAATATGCAGATTTTTGAGAACTAGCACTATTATTATTTTTGCGCGGTTTGCGCAAACTATTTGCTTTTGGCTTTGCGGCGCCGGTTGCAAGGGTAGAAGAAGTAGAGAGAGAGAGAGAAAAAAATATATACGAAAGGAAGGAAAATACGAGGGATAGCTAATATAGTATGAAATTCAACATTGAATCCACTTGACGTTCGTGGTTTTATTACTTTGTCAGTTGCGGCTGCTGGATTATCTCGCATCGGCAGGCTCGTCGTGAGGGGTGGCTCTTGGTTTGATTTTTTTTTCTTCTTCTTCCCTTCTTTTTTTTCAACCCCGTCAATACTTTAAGGGAGAATATGGAAACCAATACAGTTTTCGATTTATATATATATATATATATATATACACATTCACACACACATATATAAATTGAGAAGGAGAAAAAATAAATAAATATAGAAATGTGATAGAGTCTCCGAGATTCGAGACTTGCATGGCAGACACATAAAGCGTGCATGTTTAGTATGCCACAAACATTTCCATAAATCCCAGTTAAAAATCATACAGTTTTCTGGATATTAACTTCAGATATAAATATATACGGGATGATTTATTCCCTAACTTCTGCAGATTCCGAAGCGCACCTCCTACCAAAATTCTATATTATGTAAGCAGATTTTAAATCTATTCTAATATTTTTATATAGTTTAAAAAATATATATGTCTACATTAATATAATTTATTGAAATAATTATTAAAAATAGGGTTGCTGATCCGAGAATTCCCAAATTCCCGGGAAATTTGGAAAAATATGTAGTCTCGATACGCGGGAATTATCTTTCAATATATTAACTATCTTAGATATTTTTTGTCATCTTTGTTTAAATATAATTATAACAAGGGTCTGCTTTGACTGATATAATTTTTGTTTGCCATGATTTCATTTGCTGAATGTTTAAATTTCTCGAGTGCCGAGAATTCCCGGGAATGTCTTAAACAGTTGTCTTGTCTCCCGAGAATAAATAAAAAAAAGTCGAGACTGATCAACTTTAATTACATCGATTAACTAAATTCTGTAAAATCTCATGGTTGCACTTAAGAAATCAAATAACTGTAATTAGAAGAGCAATTATAAATATGTTCTTAAACAGTTCTGAAACTAATTAAATTGTAAAGTTCTTATTAAATGAAATTTTGGTATTTTCATAAGACTTGTTGGAAAGTTCTTTTGTTTGAGTACATCGTCGGTTAAAACTCGTTGAAAGTGATCGAGAAAATTGCATGCAGCAACCCTAACTTCGCGATCTCTGCAGTTCCACCGGAGCGAAGAATGTAAATAAACGTCACCCTTTTTGACGAAACACTTGGCATTAACATAGACGCCATCTGCAAGATCAATTAGTATTCCGTTTATTACCATATTTTATGGCGTATCAGGTATCATATATTTCCTTTCACCTCTCGACTGAAAACGCACACAGTCCCAGAAGGGAGGGCGACAGCGGCTGAAAAAAAAATACACATGGAAACCTAAGATACCTGATACGGCTGAAAATACGTTATGCAATCCACGCGCCGACATATTTATTACGGTGACAGATGACGTTTTACGCGGAAACGACTGATTAGAATATGATTTATCCTTTTTGATGGAAATAACGAAACCATTCTTTCATGCATCTTAGCGACCCGATACTTTAAACTAACTTTATATATCACGCAAACTAAATTTTCACATATTAATCCTCATTTATTTTCTTTATCAAAACCCGTTGCGAGTCTTAAAACTAATATTATTTAATACTATTTAAATAATTAGAATGATAAAATTTTACTAATTGCACCTAAAGAAGTTAATGAATAAATTAAGAACAATCCTAGCTCCTAGTTTTGATCTAATTACTGATGAAATTCTTAAAATATTTCAAAGACCTTAGTTTAACTACATTGATCAATGATTGTATTTGGTTGAACCAAAAACTGGTAAAAATCTAAGCAAAGTGGAATCGTATTGACCAATTATGAAACTTGACCTAAAGATTTGCACCGAAGCACATTTATAAGAAACATGATAAATTCAACATCAAGTTAAGAAGATGTACTTGGCAAGTATCGCGTAAAGTATAGCATTTTATACTTTGTATATTCTATGTTCTTATGGGTTGGAACGATAAAGAGCGTAAAATTATTCCACAAAAATTTGCAAACACTATTATGTTAATGTCGCAAACGCGAAATTATATGGAATTCCTTATGAATTATTCACTTGTACGTTTAGCTTTTATTATTAAAATATTTCTGCACCGTAAACTTATTATTACTTGTGCTATGTTGAACGACGTGAGTATATAGAGGGTGGACGCATTTTATTTTCCGCCTTTAACGTAAAACATAGGTTTTAGTATCAATTTAGAAACGCGTTTACTACCCTTATTTATATATAAATACTCTTTTCCTTTTGTTTGCCATCACTTATGCATCATGCAGAGCCTCGACACTGTTGCGTAATTAAATCCCTTAAACGAATGCAATAGCATTCTTTCTTATCCTTCATCGTCCCTTTCTTCTTGCAGTTTTTTTTCCTTTTTCCATTCGTATCTGCCCCTCGTCTGCAACCAGGGAAGCCCTATGATTAGGATCTGATTTATCGGCGATGCGAGAGGAAGAAGCCAGTTTGCCGGCAAAATACCAAAGCAGATGCCTCTTGCCTACCTCCGTCTTCAAGCGATGACATATTTATCGTCGCGACGGATGACAAAGTAAATTGTATTACGCAACAATATAAATATACATTCGACCCGTCAAATATTCATGGTAAAACGGACGGTTACCGAAATAAATTCCCATTACTTGCGACGAAGAGAGTCGGGACTTTAAAATTCCTCCGGCTGGCTGGTGGGGAAGGACGAGAGGTGGAGTAGGACAAGACACGATGCGGCAGCAGCGATCCGATGTGCAAGGATACGACGATGTTAGGAAGAAACGGGGTCGACGTTTTGTTTTACTTTAGCGAAACGGGAAGCCGCACAAAAAGAGGACGAACAGATACCGAAAGGACATGGAATGTATTGATCTTTTACTAACAACAACAAGAAGCAACAATTACATAACTTTACCTTACAATTACACAGCGATACCTAAATTCACACAATTGTTTATTAAAAAAAAGCGTTAAAATACAAAATATTAATTTATAACATAACATAAACAGAACATTAAAAATAAACATTAAATAATGTTACATTTAAAATGAAAAAGTAATTAATTAAATTAGAATTATTAAATAGCAATTGTTGTTCATATTGACGTATGAAAACTGAAACGTTTCATTAAATATGCAACAGTTAAGCATATTTCATGAATTAGATCAATTTTGTGGTTTGTATAATTATTGTAGTGGCGATATGAAACAGCAATTAACGTTTAATTAAATAATTAAAGCTTTTACTCTACAATTAATCACTTATCTATTCATCATTTTTTTTTATTTACTTCACTGAAAATTTTAAAATTTCATAAATATTACGTAATACAAAAAAAATCAAGTTTCTAATACTTTAATAATAAGTAATTAATCATTATAAAGGGTGTCCCAAAATTAACGCAAGATTTGAATTTGCCGCTATTTGTGCAGTAAAGTATTGGAAACCCAAAAAAAAAACAATTTGACACTTTACTGCACAAAGGGCAGCAAATTCAAAAGTTGCGTTAATTTTAGGACAACCTTTATGAGTTGTAATTTTTTTTTTTCATTTTTTCATTAAATTTGAAAAAAAAAACTTATACGTCCACGTGGCAACTATTTTAGTATTAAAATCATCCCACTAGTGCTAAATCATGCACGAAAATTAATACACTGTCATTTATTTTTGGAAACTACTCTTCCCCTCGATTATAATACGTGCGTTCTTTAATTCATCATTCTCGTATTCTTTGTTTGCTTTTATCCAAAAACTAAACCCATCTATTTTTGACGCGTTAATAAAAGAATCATCCAACGTGAAGACGCGACGCATTTCGAAAAAGCAAATCATTTGTCATGCATCTGTCATTTTCTACACAATTCATATTTTTTTTTTTATCTCTATAGTAGCAAATTTAAAATTCCTGTGAAATGCAAAGTAGTTTTGTCGTGCACGACACGACGACATATTTTTTAACGTATCAGGCACAGCATCTAAAAAAAATATATTTTGAATGGGGCATGATTTACAGCGAAATACCAGGCAGATTTCCGCACTACACGATGACATTTATTGCCGTGACAGATGACACTTCCTCCCCCACCCTTTACAAAGAATATTATAATAATAATATGAAAGCACCAACAGAAACACGCGTATAATTCATAATTTATATGGTGTATTGAGGGTGAACTATACCGACAAATTCTGCTTGGCCACCTAAAAGCAATCCAGATTTATTGCAGCATTACGTGGTGACAGTCAACTTTCTTAATCAGATTTGGTAGAAAGGATTCTTCTTTCCTTCGCGCTATTCTTAATGATTTATTGATTTACGCTCGAGAGAAATCTAATTTGAGGCAATGGTAAAAGTTATTTTTAGGGACCCTCCGACTACACCATAAAAAAATCATCTATGAAATATGAAGATCCGCATTATATTCCTGAAAACTTTAGTATTGATGCGAATTATTTTTATATAATATTATAATACAGGTGATTCCGCTTAATCTGGACTAGCACAAATATTTTTTTTTAATATTTTATTTCCTTAATTGTATAAAATAAAACAAGTCAAAACTATACGTATACGTATTAAAAAATTGATTATTACTGTCCCTATTAAAGGGAATATTGTCCCGGACTATTTTTTTATTATTTCGTCGGTTTTGTTTTTGTCCTTTAGGATTTATCCCGATTAACCGGTGTCCTAATTAAAGGGAATCGACTGTATTTATATTATATAATAGATTTATAATAAGATGCGAATATAATATTCAATGAAGGGTGGAGAACAATTGAATGTTCATGTCGTAATTGGGTTGTAACTTGGATGACCTTTCCAGAGATTGTTTCCGTTCTTCTCTTCCACCCTATTTTTATTTTATTTTCTTTTTCCTCTCGTTTTACGTAATTTAATATGTGAAGCTCCTGAAAATAAAACTAAGGAGCTTTCGTTGCGGGAATTTATGGTTTGTAAAGTTCATATGAAATGTACCACGGAAAAATGGTCTAGAGACGGCATGAAATATAGATTTATATGTATAATATTCACATTTTAAATACGGGCACGTCCATTTCATTCCCATAACTTTCATCGCTTTTAATTTTCTTCCTGCACTCTGTCCTTCAGTTCGCACCAGACAATTAAAGCAATCAATCGGATTCAGACCGTTTCCATACTCCACACTAATCCCTCGGATTGCGTTCATGGGGCTGGCGCGTTCCATGAACAATACTGAATGACACTTTAAAAAAAACTAGACGCATCGACCTGAGTTCTAACGATACGAGACATATGGATGTCTATTTAACTCACAATAAGTCTAAATTAACAATTTTCATTATCCTTAACACAATTTTAACAAACTTAATATTTTATACAAATATAATAAAACTTTCTATTCCAAAATCTATATAACACATATAAATCTAATTTATAACTTATTTATAAGGTATTAGTTCACTTAACCTACACTTGTTGATACACTTGACGACGTGCATACAAATAGCCCTACAATGTTATCAGTTGGAACAGTCATGAAGCTTTCATAATATGTATTTTCCATTCATTCCTATCAAGTTAACTTTGTAAATTTATGTAATTTCAGTACGTTCTTGGGAATGAGAAAGAAAATTTAATATATACCTGTTTCGAGATCGTACGGTAAAATATACGTTTTTGTTTGAATCTAGTATGTTTGTGTGAATTGAGTACGTTCTTACGAACAAGAACAGTTAAATTCAAATATTTATAGAAGAATTAAATAGAGTTGACTGCTTTTTATATTTAAAGCAATAAACTTATTGGAACTATACTAATATTATCATATTAAATTATCAAAGTAACTTTCCGCTTTCAATAATAATTTTTATTTTAGTTGCTTTCAATATTTTCACATAAAAGCTCCGACTAACGATAAGTCAGCAACACTTAGCTGATTGAGAGTGCTCCCACATTATACAACGTATTCTAACCGTTGCAAAATTCGCACTTTGACCTGCACACAAAAAGCTCAGGTTTTAATTCAACGTTTAATTTCATCGTCATATTTTCACTGTCGCATATCTTCAAAGCGTTCTTTCAGGCAATAATCCGTATCCACGGCAAAGCAACATTAAATGCTTGACCACAGCATACGACGCAATTTCATTCCGTACAGTTTGACACGTACAGTGCTCCAGTTAACAACATATTTAATTTCCGCTCAAACCGGAAACGTGCAAATATCTTCCGTTTTATTTAGTATTAAACATTGCGTTATTTCATTTATTTTAATTCATTATTTTAGTAACAAGCTATAGCCTCATTGAGCAAATAATATTGTTTGATTTATTATTAAACTTTAAATTAACGAACAAATATCCAATGAAGTTCATACATTGTTTTATGACAAATACTTATTATAACTTCTCAAACACAATAATCGTTATATTCTTTGAATGTTTTGTAAAAATGTTAAATGGGGAAATGCCCCTTGCGTTGGATATGTATGCTATTCTTACTTCATTGTAATATCCGCATTGGAAATACGATCACGTCTTTTGTACGGTCATAACTTTTATCGCTTTTAATTTCATTCCATGCTTCGTGGAAATATGAGTACGTATATACGTCGGAGGGGTAAATAATTAAAAGGTACGAAAATAAATAAATGCGAATAGAGTACGGCGTTCCGCCTCCACCCGCTACGCGGGGGCTGAAAATGTTTGTTAATTAAAATAATGAATTGTAATTGGGTCGGTGGAACTGGGGGAAATTGAATTACAAGAAGTAAGTTTTGAGAAAATCGGGGAGCAGCAGCCGAGAGCTCTCGACTAAGTATGTGGGCCCCTGAGTGGAAGGCTGTTTCAGAGGGGGTGACGGGGCTCTAATGGAATCTGGGAATTCACCCAGTGGAGTCCCCTATCCTCATCCGAGTCACCACTCCTCGACGAAGAAAAATTAAGAGCGCCAAAGATACCGATACCTATGACCTTCTGGTGCAAGTTCGTTTGTGGATATTTGATAATACCGGAGGCGGTAACAACTGGATTTACGATTAGGATGTGATTTGTTTGTAATGTGAGGAGTGAGGTAAGCGTGGATCGTTCGAAGTGGATCATAAAGTGTATGACAAATGGAGTGCGAGCACACGGACGATTCGGAGCAATATGAAAGTGTGCGCGTGCTGGAATTCCGGCCGTCATTCTTCATCCTGGATCCTTCCCCTCGACCACAACCCACCCCATCCAGGGACGTAACCAGAGGGGTTGCCGCTGACGCCCCCGCATATTATGTATCAAAAATAACTTTTATCCCCAAAGCACCGCTCGCAAATTATACTTACCAACATCATTTCCATCTTTCGCTGTTACTACCATAGTATATCATAACACAAACTTCTACTAAATCTTCTTAATTACTACTCGACTCTAACCAGAAATTTTATATACAAAAAAGATTTTTTAATAACATTTTACAACCAAACCAGAAATTTCAACATTTTATAAAAATAAATCTTCATAACCATATTAATTTTGATCAAAAACTAATATAAATTAAAAATTTCACATTAATACGAAGGTTTATCAATATTTTTAATGTCAATTTCCAATTTACTTAATTATTGGTATTATTACGTATTCAACTCCAAAATTAGCAACATTAGCAATTAGCATTTTAAATTGTATATATTGGTCAATATCAAAACTTTATAACATTAGAAACCATATTGATTTTGATCAAAATACAATTTAGTATATAAATTTCCGTTAAACCAGGAAAATATCATTGGAAATAATGCAAAAAGTATTTTTTTTATATAAATTATTGAAGAAATAATAAAAAACACAATTTAGTATATACATTTCCGATAAAACCAGAAAATGTTATTGAGAATCGTGCAAGAAGCTGGATACATCCCTGTATGTAGATCCCTACATTTGAGATGACCTCGACGAAATGGGGGTGGGTGACAGTGGGACTTTTCCAGACTGCGGCCCGAGCGGTGGGAATACGCATCAGAGCCGCCGTCTGTGAAGGATCCCAAACACTTCCTCGTTTCACACTTATTGCCCCGCTTAGGGGGTAAAGGCATACGACATAAATAAAACGGGAGACACTTTTTATTCCGCCATTTCCGGATAGCATCGCAACTCTTCGAAATCTTTCATTAACCTAAAGAACGAAACGAATGTACTTACGTCGGATATCCCATCCTCTTCCATTCCGTTTCCTCCAGCGGCTTCGGCGACAACCCGGAAACAAGTGTTGTTCACGCTAATTGCATTAGAATTCATTCTAGATAAATGCAATGGAATGCACTGAGCTTATTAACACGCAAATTCAAACTCTTTCACCAACTCACATTTTTTCTTCATAAAAAATATTTATTAGTATATTTAGTTTTTTTTTCGCTTATGTTTACTAAAATGTTTAGAATATTTATTTATCCTTCAATGAAAATACTTTAAACTAAATTAATTCAATATAAAAAAACTATGAAGAGTTTTCAGTTATCAATTAAAATTCCTTTATGAAGTATAAATCATCAAAATATTAATATAAAACCCAGACACATTAATGAAATTTAATTTGTAAAAAAAAAACTAAGTGTACTAGAAGCGGTATATGAAAAATGAAACGATTTTACGGAATTTTATTATGAAATCATTTCATCAAGTCACCATTAATTGGATGAAACCATAGTTATTGAATACAATGTCGAATCGAAATTCAATTGGAAATTATTGCGCACAGCGGAAAAATTCAAAAATTGTTTTAATTAAATCCCACTGAAACATCCATGTGCACGTAAAACAATCAAATAGGAGGAAAAAAAAGATTACGCTGTTTCCGACCGACATATCCAAATGAAGTAACAAATTCACGATTTGCATACAGTAACAATTCATATTTATCTACGCTCTATTTATTTATATAACAACTTTCAGAATATTTACATTTAAAAATACTCGTGAAAACTGTTTTCCCATTTTTTTTTATAAACATAACTTTATAAGGTACAACATAAAATGTCAATTGTTTTTTTTAATAACAAGCATTAAAGACACACTTTTGAATTAATTGCATTAACACATATAATTACATTTTTGTTATTAATTATATTTAAGATTGTCTATAAAATCATATAAATTTAAACAAAAAACAGTGTTTACTATGAACCAGCGTCGTATGATGAAAGAGGATATTTAATAGGTTACGAAAAGCCTCGAGTTTCATAGTTGGAACGCCTTCCGGTGAGAAATCTTGTGGGAGCTTTACAGCTCGTAAAAACTAAAGCCATGAAACGTAACTGAAGCAGTTCTTTATATTAGAAACAAAATTGAAAGTAAAATATTTCATCATTTTATATATATATATTTTTTTAATGTGATCTAATAATAGAAAAAAAAACTTTTAATTATTATAAAAATATTTGATTTTTTTTGCCATTACATTTATTAAGTATTTATTATATAATTATTGTATAATAAAGGATTTACTTTTATTGAAGTCTATCAATTTAGATGTTTTAAAGTATATGTGACTAGAAGAAAGGATTTATATTTCTTCAGGTTATTCTATGAATTTTTTAGATCTTCCTGTGAACGTATGATAAATGGATTCTGTTTAAAAACGAGTTTACGACTATTGCTAAAATATCGATTCTTGGTATTGAACAAAAAGAAAGTATAGGAGAATGTAATGTGTTCCAGACATGTTCATATCTACTGTGTAAACATGGGTAGAGGGGTACTGTGCAGGCTCGTCTAGCAACTAATGTGTTTACGTCTCGTCCTTATCTAGTCCTATAAGAAAACTGCTAGATGCAAGGCCACGTATTAAAATGGAATTTATAATCGGGCACGTGAACTGAATACAATTACATATTCAATGGGCCACGAATATCGTCCCGTTCCGTCGTGGTATTAATGACGATACGGTTATGCGATCCGCCCTGTATAAGCCTCAGCTTAGGAATGGTTTGATTAGGGAGATTGCTCGCATTTAACTAGGCACAGTAGGATTTCGCTGCAAAGTACAATTCTATATACATCCTTTTTAACTTATTACAGGCATCATTCTTGTTTAATCCTTCAATTGCTATGTTTGTTAATTTTTAAGGACATTACCTACTACAGCAATAGAAATTATACTTTTTTTGTTTTGTTTTTACAAACGTCATTTTTTCTAAAAAGTTCTTATTCAGATTAATATTGGGACATGGAACATCGTATAATTGGGATAAATATACTAGTGTATTTGTTAATAGAGTTTGATGCTACTGAATATTTCTTACGATTGATATGAGTCAATACAATAAAGATGTGTTAAGGTTGCTACAAACTCTATGATATGTTTTTTTTTTTATAATTATTTCGTGGGTGGAATCTATTTATCTAGTATACAATTAATATGACCGGATTGTATTTATGACTTAATTTGATAGGTGGTGTAGTCGGCGAACCAAGCCGACCCTCGTTGGACTTTCAAAAAACATGCGACGTCAGGCCATAATTTATAGTGGGCCTTAGCTTAGAAGGGCTTTGGGGGGTGGTTGATGTTGACCGATTAAAACGTTGCCTGCCCGGATCCGTCAGCGAAACGGCGGTTATCCGCCACCCCCTCAACCAGTTCACTTTTTCCTTCGTTTTCCTCTGTTTGCGCGCTTATTTCCTCTATCTCTCTCTTCCTCCATTTGTTCTCGTTCGTCATCCTTTATTTTTTATTTATTATCCAAACCCCATTTTCATTGTGTATGCAAATCGGAGGACGCCATATAACGTGCATCTGGCTAATTCAATAGAGTAAAATATTTATTGGTTAATTCCAGGCTGGTAATTTTTCATTAACTTTGAAACCATGCCGCGAACCGTGTAACATGTGCAGCATGAAATAATACTATGTTCAACTGTTCGAAACCGACCCGACCAGACTATACTATACTGCCAGAGCAGAGGAGAGCAGAGCTCAGCTGAGCAGATCCGACCCCGCGGCTTCCCCGGATCCCCGACCCATCACCGGCGTCTCGCACGCCCCGCTTCATCGTCATCTCGTGTCTCGTTTACCATTGGTAATTCAGGAGATCCCTTCATGTCTCCTTATTCCACAATTGCCATTTTTGAAGCCGAAACGTGGATGCAAACGTGCTCTCGGTATTTATTCGATGCGCGTCGTTAGGTTGTTATTAATGTTAAAAGTGTTGCATCAATTCCTAGCCGTCTCTGCTGACTCATTCCGCGCGAATATTTCGTTCTCATGTAGTTTATGCACGATTGCATCCTATTTGCTATGTGCTCGGTCACAAACGTGTGAATCTGGAAATAGCTGTAGCTTACATATTCTGGAGTACAACTTTATCGAGCCGAGAGACCCACTTCGCCAGTTTCGTTTCACCTCATCGAAAGGACATTAATACAATGTCACTCAACTTATCTTACATCCTCATTACATATTGGTGACAACTGCTACAATTCCATTAAGTTCGCATTTTTATTCTCTCACCCCTCTACTCGTCAATAATTCAACGAGACAAAGAAACGGTTTTTATCTTTAGTATATTTATCTTTTATATATTTGTTCCATGTATTAATTTCCTCGTTTCTAACAGTTCGCAATATTGGCGATACCGCTGTATTAACAATAAACTAACCAAAAATTCTTGTATACCGTGCTCGGTCAAAATGATCTTATTGTGATAGTTAATTTGTTAAAAAATGAATAGCTTCCATTATTAATAATACATAACTATGTGAAAGTTGTACAAAAGTGTGAAAAGGGTAAAATTGACACTGGTTTAGTATTTACTGTTAATTAAGATATATGTTTCAACATTTACGTAATTGTATCAGTAAATAAAAGAGAAATTATAACAGGATGAAAATACAATAATTTACTGTAGAAATATTTTAGCAGTAAATTATTTTAGACAAAATTAGATAATTTTTTTTCCTTGTTTAAAACTCGATAATGTGACTAAATATTGTTCAAGAAATTTTCTTCCAATAAATTAAGTTTGATTGTGTTCATTTATGTGTAATAACAAAGTCTATTGGAATACTTTATTACTTTTATATAATAATTATTCCAATACTCATGAATATAAATGAAATTATATAAAGAAATTCAGGAATATTTAATGAAAAATTATAAACATATTTACGTTTTATAATAAAAATGAAATAAATAATTTTGTTAAAGTAAAATTGGATTACGTTGAAAAACTAAGTTTAGTTAGGGACGTGCATTTCCATCAAACGGTGTATATAAACTGTGGAAAGATGTTGTTCATCCTGGAAGATTGGTCAAATTTCACGCTGCTCGATGCTGGATATCCAGGAATGCGGAAGGGGAGCTGCATCTGTAACGGAGCGTGGATAAGGTAGAGAAGTCCGCCAGGACATAAAACTCGTTAAGACAATTGCGACCGGGGCCCTTCCATTCCCTTCAACCCCTCGGGCTGCTGCGGTTGTTCGGAAGGGATCAATCGCTTTTCCCCCCTTTCTCGGCGGACATTTTGTTCTGTTGCCTAACTCAGGAACAGATAATACCCCCCATGACCTCCGCAAAGTGCCGCCTCTTTAGAAACGTATTGATACTTCGTAACTTGTGGCAACGTACATATGTTTGCAGTCAGACCGAGGAAACGGTGGATTGAAAGCCAATGAAAACGTTCATTATTATCGCTCGGATTGTGTCTGAATGTGAGTGTGCATTAGATGAGTGCGGTTGTAGTGTGTAGTAGTTGTGGGAATGTGCAGGTATGAGTGTGTGTATGTACAGGCTGATTGCGGGGTCGCAGCGAGTACATAAACTAGATTTGACGTCGATACCAGGCTACCTCTACAAATTAATTGCTGATTATGTGAGATAATTAATATAGGAAATCAGTAAATTGGAGTTCATTTATTGATCCTTTGCGGCCACCTAAGGGCCTGTCGTTCCGCTTCAACCACCCCCAAAACCTCACCCCATTTATAGCCTTTGTGTTAACTCCCGAAACCACCCTGATTCTTTTATTATTATTATTATTATATATATATATATATAGCTATATATGTGTTTAGGAGTCTACTAGGAGTCCGATAAATTTTCGTGCACAATAAGATTCATATGTCTTTCAATACTGTATATAGTCAGTATATAGTCTGTCGAGTCTATTCATTCCACGGTAATATTTCTTCAAAGTAATAAAAATGCTTAGCTTCCAACATACATAATAAATTAACAAATCCGTGCTTATTTATTTCAGTTGAACTTCTTTAGATGTATTACAATTAAGACAGAATTTCTTTTACCGGTAAAAGGTAAACATTTTAACCGGTAATTTTTATTAATTAAAAATGTTAACTTAGGGTTTTTTTATTGTCGAAGAAATTTATATATATATATATATATTTGTAAAACGGGTTTTGTAAAAAAGTTGAGATTTTAATGTTCCAATAATCTATAACAGAAAAGTTAATAGGTGAAAATAAACAAGTTGTTCCATCAAAATTTCAGGATTTAGGAAGTGTTCCGTTGCAGGAAAAGTTTGGGAAACCCTTGTCAATAAGAATCATTCAATACAGAAGTTTAAAAGGAAAAGTGTGATTATATACACACAGTTTTAATTGTAACATCTGTCGTTGTTGAAGGCACACCCTGTATATCCGCAAGTGGCGCTCCTTAATCTCTCGAACACTAATTATCTTTATAGCCGGCAATATTTCAGCGTTTTTATCTAATTAGAACTGCGTTTTCCGAAATGAAATTTCATTTAATTTTTCCACCGAGACCGAAAAGTTGCCGAACAAACAGCGAGAAGCGAACGTAAGAAGGATAAAAAAAGTATAGAACAACCCCTTTCTACATTATTATTTTTTTTTATAAATTTTATTTGATTTTTTCTTCCTTAGTTAGTAGTCTCTTGTTGGATAGTAAAAGTTACGGCAAATATTTAAATTGGAAACATAAAATTTTGATCGTGTTAATTAATTACGATTTTATTGGAGCGTTCATGATAATAATTATAATAATAATATTAATGATAAGTTTTGCGCGGTTCTCGGTTTCAATTTAGGGGTTTGCGGCCGCAAGATCGACAGTGTAATTAATTGTACGGGGTGTTTCAGAAATTAACGGAGTAGGAGACCCTCGATCTAAAATATTAGCGAAGTGGTTTTGCGAAATTGGCCCCACGCTTCACGTTCCGACCCTCGCTTTAAGCGAAATCGAATTGCGTCATCTTCGTACCTTATCAAACTACCTAATTTCGGTGTAATTAGAAATTAACCGTGGAAAAACAAAAATATACATGAAAATAAACAACAACAAAAACATGCAAAGTGAAATTATGATATCAGTAAATAGAATGGATGAAAAAAGATATTTAAGACAGAGAATATACAATGTTATCTTCTCACATTATAAAACTAATTAATTTTGGTGTAATTAATAATACTTTTTGCAATTTTGTTGTTTACTTTAAAACTATGATTATATAAACTAATTAAGGAAATAAATATATGAAAATAAACAACAACTTCAAATCGAACCGGAATAATGTTAATATTTACTTGAATTGTGTCATTTTGTTGTTTTTTTTAACTATGAGTAAATAAACTAAGTAAGGAAACAAAATATATAAAAAATATACAAATGTGTACAACAAAAAATGTTGTTTCTTTCAAATATGGGATTAGTCATTAAGTGCATGCAAATAAACAACATCGACAACCTCATCTTGAATTGTGTCATTTTGTTGTTATTTTGTAACACTTACTTGAATTGTGTCATTTTGTTGTTTTCTTTAACTTTGAGTCAAGAAACTAACTGAGGAAACAAAATATATGAAAAAAAATTGCATCACATGAAAATTAATAGTATATTTTCAATTTCTTCTTAAAGTGTGGAAAGTTTTTGGATATCCAAGGTCCTATTCTGGGATTATACGGCATTCCAGATATCTTAATCTAAGTAAATTGAAACAAAGAAAATAGCGATGTTTATACAAAAGTTAAATACATCATCTTCTTACATTACATTTCTTACAACTGAGATTTCTCAATAATAAATTTGCACTATATTCTTATGTTCTTAAACTGTCTAATTTGGAGGTATTTAGGATTTATTAAGAATCACGTAAATAGAACGAAATAAACACTGTAATACTAATTACAGGATACGATAATTGGAAGGAGCCGTTAATGGTGAAATAAGGTAAACAAAGAAATACTTTGGAAACAAACACAACGATGATGTGCTACAACCCAATTAGGGATTTCTCTAATAATATCCAAATATCCAAGAAAACTGGAAGTTACACAATACATTGATAATAACAATATACCCTAATTGAATTAAAATCTGTTTGATTTATAATTATTAAAATAAGAAGATTATTCAATTTATTATTTGTTGCGTAGTAAAACCAATATTTGACTGAAAATATTATTATATAAAATAAAAAAGTTCAAATATTTGTTTGCACATTGAATTGAATTGAACAAAAAAATATATTTATTTTCGAATTTATATATTAATCCCATGTATTTTATTATTATTATTATATAATGCTTTTCGATCATATTTTTGTTTTACTCTCGTGATTTTGCGTATTTTATTATATTTGAAAATAAATTTTAAAACGAAAAATCATTCCAAAATATATACCAAATCTATTGCAATATTAAACTCGGTATTGATTCTCTTCAAAACGTTTAAATAATCAACACATTATTTAGTCTACAATGAAAATGGTAATAGCTTCATATTATATCGATCTGTTAAGGTTAATGACTTACTAGAATGTTTTATAAAAACAACAACTAAAGAATACATACTTAATCTTACATTAAATTGTATTAGTTTATATTTCTTAGTTAAATTAATTACTTATTTAAATATCTTAATTAGGTGGATTTTCCTGGATGAAAAACTTTTGTTCATATAGAAAGTTATTATTTAATTGTAGAACTTGGAAACAATACACTAACTTTTTTGTTGTAAAGGGTGTCCCAAAATGACATGACATTTTAAATTTGACGCCTTTTTTATTGTGGTAAAACCAGTGCAGAGAATTTTATATGTTGTCATTAGTAAACATTGAGGTTAAGTTATGGAAAAGTAAACGATCGAGTAAAGCGTAGAAATTGTAAAAAAAAAATAATTAATTTGAAAAATAAATTATCAAAAATTACTCATTGGATTTCCTTATATTGATGCAGAATAGTAAAACCTCAAATTAACAATGTTATTGAAAAATTGACATGTTGTTAATTACGAATTACGTGCTTTTGAATGCATCGATTGTGGCTGTAGTGCAGCAATAATCATAATAATTATGTATGAATACGAGTCGTTCTCATGCAATCATTAGTGGCTGCAAGACCCATTGAAAAGTTTAATATTTCATAAATCCCGCCACGCGAACAAACGCGACCACATACACATACATTTACACATGGGCTCGCGGCTAGGGAGGCTTTACGGACCGGAAATGTTAATCCAATTTTAATTAGCCGCCCCCGCGCGTTTTCCGGCCTCATCCTATCTCGCCTTTTTGATCAACGGCCGTTCGCGTTTTAATTGCCCTCCTGCTCACCACCCCTACCTAACCCGCAGTTAAGAGATGCGTTTTCGCATATACATTTTGACAGTCGACAGTTAGTTTTGCATACATAGTAAGTAAAGGCTACGCGAAGAGGAAACATTCTCCTGGCCTAATTTGTTATCGCTGCTGAACTTATCGTAAACTTCGTTTACATCGTTGCTACTGATCCAAAATTGTACAAGCTTAATTTCAATGGGTTTACATCAACGACCTATGACCCGAGCGATTTCTAAACGTTGTTAAATTTGCTTTATTAATTAGGTTTGATTAGTAAAGTTGATGAAGGCCGTCAACTTTACTAATCAAACCTAGACAAATAATTAATATTTTTTTAATGAGTAAAGTTGCATACACACTGTGCGTTATACGAGACGTCAATATTTATCAAATGTGGTATTCTGTGAATTAACTACAATTTTATTTATAAAATTCAGTTGCCGAGCATATTTTTTAAATGTTGTTTGTAAACCGAATTTTTCAAAAAACATATTTGTAAAATTGATATAATTCGTTCTCATTTACTTATTTAAAACTATATAATTATAAAGAAGATTAATACTTTAAATGTGTTTAAATAAGCATATAAATAGATGACGTGTTACCGTTTATATAATGTGTAGAATTGATATAAATTTAATGCATTATTCCTAACTTTCCAAAAAAAACTGTGATGATTTATTAATGTTTCCCTCACCTATACTCAGCTTGAAAACTCGGGTACATAAAATTTTCAGCCCTTAATTAACAAATCATATTTAGTTAATGACACAGCGATGAAGATTAAATATGCATCAGGATTACGTGGCTTGCATGTAAGGACGCTCCTCTCGTCTCGCGAATGATTATTTGATGTGTAATTCGGTTGCGTCATCTCGCGAAAATCAACGGATAATCAACAACGTCATCATATCCGTACTTTTAATTCCAATCATCCTAATTTGCAACTGAACTCACATGTCAACTATTGAATCCAGAAAGTTAATGATAAGTAATTGGAGGTCTTCTTGCGAATTTATTCAATCTACTATGTCGTTTACGTTTCTTTTTTTTTGCATTCTTCGATCCATTTATTCAGGGGGTTGGTAGCTGAGCACATGGGGGTGGCGCGGGGAAAACGAAGAAGGGTGAACGAGAGAGGAACAAAAAAATACAGGTGGCCCATGAATATTCAATTTAATTGCATAATCCTTTTCTCTTTCTCCTGAGGATTTCAGTGAACTCAATGATTTACTTCCAACGAATCGTTACGCGAATGGGTTTCCTTCCTCAAAGCTGCTTCTAATTCATTTATATGTAAGATGCTAAACGCAACTTCAGATTGCAAACCTTCAAAATTTCAATAGTTTTCATAATCATTTCAGTGATTTTTGCAGTATTTTCATAAATCAAGCATACGTTTATTTCTTATGCAATTATATACATTTTGAATTATATAATTATTTAATGAAATTATTTTAATAAAAAATATTCGCTTTAACGTACATACCAAACGTAAAAATATTCGTAGAAAAGTACAATGATATCAATCAAATTACTTAGAAATAATATTGAAATAGATGTGTAAATATCCGACGAAGTGTACGTACATGTTAACAATTAGTACGTTAAAGAGAATGTACAAAAAATAAAATAAATTCGATTAACGTAAAATGATAAATGTTAACTACTATTGCGCATATTAATGAATGACTGAGAGTTGATGCATCTGCACTTTTTATTTAATTACTCTATAACCACGTATGTTAATAAGATCAAAAATATTCATAATAAAGATAAAACTATAGCCTTTGCAAAGAATCTACTGTTAATTTTGTGAAATTTATATTATTTCTCATAAACTTGTAATTAAAACGATCATATTTATATGTAGTTTTATAAATAATGTGAATAGATATCACTTGTAAAAGAAATGAAATTACATTATGTCTGTGTTCTGTCATGTGGAACTGCAAATCTACGTAGAAGACCACTGCATCTGAACAGTACATGCTTGTACATGTACCCAATAGTTTCCCCAGTCACGTTGTATGCCATGTACGAGGTCTGTGCTGAACATTCAAAGAGAATTATATAATCAATTACGTTCGTACATTTTATGTTGGACTTACTGACAAATGGAAATCTCATGTAAAAATATTAAAAAAAAAACTCCGACTACATTTATAATACTTATATCATCAATAACCTTCAATACTGAGATAAATCGATCCTTAATGTTATCAAAATTATTAATAACAAGATTATTTTATTGATTGATATATATTTTTAATTAGTCAGTGAATTAATAATGTATTGGTCAGAAAATAAATTAAAAATTTGGATACAAATTTTGTTTGTTTTTAATTATTTAAATTTTGGACAAAACGTGTTAAATTTCAAGTTGACAAGTTTTTTTTTTATTTTGATTTGAAAATATTCGTAACATAATGAAAAATTAATCTAATTAATTAGTATTAATAGAAAAATGAGAGTATGAATTTTGTCTCAAAAATTATTGTTTTTATAACTATAAAAAAATATATTTTCCAAACTTAGATGGAAACAAATTTTCGTTAAACATTTCATTTGTGAATTAAGAATCCAAGAATTTACATAATATCAATTTAAATTTACATAAAATGTGTAAAGTTTTAAGTTTGACAGAGTCTGTCTGAAAAAGAGTAGTGGCGTCTTGCTAAAAACTAAGTTTTGATGACTTCGACTCCACAGCGCATGCATATAATTGCGTAAGCATTGTTTTATGTATAAAAGGTTGGGCGGATATATCCGCCGCTCGGCTGAAAACTGTTAATTTGTATATAATTTTGTCTTAAAATTGTATGTATTTAATTAAAATTGTCTAGTAATTATAAATTATTGTTTCAAAATAATAAAAGTTAATTATTAATGTTAAAACTTTAATATAAATTCACATAAAATGTGTTCATTTGTAAATAGAAATACGAGAAAATCTTGTTTGTAAATAAATGAGGGATGGATTAGTGTAATTAATTTTACCGTACAATAATAATATGTATTTAGCACTCTTGAATTACCAACCGGAACAGCCATTATTAATTAAATACACGGACATTAAATTTAAAAAAAAGGCACGTGGAGAGAAAAAAAAAATAATTGTAGACACGTTGAGCGAGAAAAGGACAGAATTTGCGAGAGGGAGAGAAAAAAAGAGAAGCAGCAAAAGGGGGGAAAGTGTATACGTGGCAGTCGGAGGCCGTGTATTTGAACAAGGGCCTTTGAAATTCCAGCCGTGATTCTGCACTTGAATAAGCGAGTGTATTAACGGGGGCCACCCTGTACATTTTATATTCGCTTCCCCCAATTAAATTTAATCATGGGGTTGTGTACGAAAACATGAGTACTTGAAGTGTAATGTGATTTTCGCATGTCGTAATACTCTCTCACACAAATATATCGTTCTCTCTTTGTATCAACCCACATGTGGTATTGTATATATAACATTTTTCAACCCCCTCGCTGATAATAATAATAATAAAAAAAAATACAACGAGTAGAGACAGGAGTACAAATAAAAAGTGAAGCCTCGCTTTGAAATAATTCACGTGGCGCGAGTAACAGAGGGATGGTGTGGCTGTTCGAAATGTTTATGGCATTACTGCGAAGGGCTCAAAACAAGAATTACACGCCGGTAAATCATCGCGCAGCGCCGAGAAGGAGTGCACAGGCACAATTTAAAATCGCACAACTCCCCCACCGTAGACGGAGGGTGGAAAAGAATGTATTTATGCGAGCAGCCAACCCTCGGATGTAGCGTGAGATCTTTGGCGCAAGGTAGGAATGCAAACAGTGCGTGAAATGATAATTATTTGGCAACTATTAGAGCCCTTAATAGGGAGAGGAAACGGAGCGAACATGAGAGCTCGAGCGTGTGTATATATATATATATAGAAATTGCTGGGAAACATGCAAGGGGGAAAATGGGGAAAACGTAAAAAGGAGCCGGGCGAGAGTTACATGATACGGTCAAAGGAACAAGGATAAAAAAAATAGAAGACTCAATTTCAATTTAAAAATCCGGGAACGTTACATAATAATTTCTAATAAATAGGCGATTCCTCAATGGAATTCCATCAGCTTGCATTCAATCTATTCGCAATTATACCTCAATTTAGTTTTTTTTCTTCTTCTTTATTCATTACAGCACCTCCCTTTTCAATCCTTGCAGCGCTCCGCTACACCTCCCCCCCACTGCTTTCGGTCCGTATAGCAATCATAAAATAATTAGACTTAATTAAAAGGTTTTCGTGCCTGAAACACGTCGGACGGACTTCTTTTATTTTTTGTTACAACTTCCCTTTTTTTCTATCATCCCTCGGATGCAGCCTCTCTCTTTCTCCAGTTGGATTTCATCTTCTTCTTCTCGAGGCTTTCGCCGGTTCCTCCCTTTCCCTCTGTTGAGCAATTGAAGTTGTTAGTACGCTATTCAAGTAACACTCGAATGGAAGGGCGATAAATGGTATCCTATTGATCGCAGAAGGCTGCTCTGCTGCTATGTGATTTGCGACGTTAAACGAAAATAAATAATAAACACGAGGGTACGCATCAATTGAGTGAAGAAAGGTAAATGTAATTAAATGTAATGCGGGGGAGTGCGATAGCTGTGTGTGTGTGCACAAGGGGAAAATTCATGCATCGTGAAACATTTTTTCCCCCTCGTCCTGATCCACACGAAATCCTGTTTTTCCAACATTCATGTTATTGTCGAATTTATATCCATTGAATTCCTGTAAGAATACCCGATTGTTATTTACTTTATTAACGTTTTCCACCAGCGAAAGAAAACTTACACAGTTTTACCAGGAACGAGTAATTAATGGTCTCATTAATTAACTCGAGATTATTATTATTATTTTAATTTTTGTTTGATAATCAAAAAATTACAATGCTTGAATATGTCTTTCATGTGTAATGACGTTAAATTTCTATAGAATATTACCGCTGGCAAAAATCCATCATTGCAAAACCCATTCAAATTTTATTTCATTCACGTTCAAATTAATTTCAAACTTCTAAGTGGAAAATAATAATTGTAATCCTTAATTACTTTTACTTATTCAAAATGTTATAATCAAGATTTTTTTTACTATCAAAAATATTTTATATTATATAAAATTAATGATCAAAATTAAATCGTTTCATTTGTTGAATTTTTTTAAAGCAGATGTTAAATTGAAAGATTTGGTGTCATCTTCTATTGTTTCTTCTTGATTCTATTTTACAAACATTTATAATATTTTTTTTTTATTTAGGAAATTGTGTCAATTCTTGTTATATCATTTATTTTAATAATTATATAATTATGATTAATTAAATTTAGAAGGTAAATCTAGTCGTTCAATTGTTGGATTGTACTAAAGCAGCTGTCAACTATATTTATTGTTGAAAAATTTGTGTATCATTGAATCCCGTCTTAGAATCCTCTATTGTTTCTTCCTGATTCCATTTAAACATCGTGCATCCTTTTGTTTTGTGATGTACAATGGAGAATCCTTAACTTTTCGAATAGATCCTTCGGATTACAGTAGAAACTCGGTTATCGAACATAATTCGTTCATAAATTTCGAATTGTTCGAAAATCGAATCCATTTTCTTCAGAAGAAATTTATGGTTATTTTCACTTACGTAATGCGAAGTACTTTACGTTGTCGAACATAAGTCGTTCATAAATTTCTAATTGTTCGAAAATCAAATCAATTTTCCTAATATGAAGTTTATGTCCATTTTCACTAAGAAGATAGGAAACCAAAATTATATTTTTTTATATAAAATAAATTTAATTTTTGAAAAAATTCTAATATTAGTAAATGTATAATATTTAAATTTTATAAAAATGTGAAGTATGTTTTTTTTTGCATGATTGAAAATGTTCACGTTTATTATTAGTTGGAATAAATATATTTCTTTTGATCAAAGTGAATGTTGGAGTAAAGCAAAATTGTCAATCTGTAAGCGGAAATCAAATTTTAGTAAATCATGTTATTTAAGTAAAAAGGGAACAGCAGGAGACACGTGAAATCAAAGAAAATTTCTGAATTTTCGTAGCAGTAGCGTTTTTCGAAAAATCCTGATAATAATGCATGAGATGTCAAGTACCAAGAACAGGGGTTAAAAGATCTCAATTGCATTATGATTGGTTGAAATGAATAAGGTTTCCTTGGAAGCAGATCAAAGTGAATATTGTAGTGTGACGGAAATAAAATGAAGCGATGTTTCATTTAAATTCAGCCTCCCTGACACGCTGTATCTATTAAACGGGAATTAAAAATTGATAAAAAGTGAGGATTAGCTTTAAGTCTGATTAATGGTGGAAGGAGCTCGAGTTTAGACACGTGACGCGAATTGATTGGCGGATTATGCGGAACTGAAGCAGCGCGGGGGAGTTTCCGGGCGGTGGTGCAGTTGCACTTATTTCGACGGTGTCCAGGCGCGAGCGGGGGCGGTTTTCTGCGACGTTTGTTGGGAAAGTAAATAAGATTGACAGCATGGATATGTCAAGTGCAGGGGTGGATAAGGAATGGAAAAAAAAGGATGGGAAGAAGAAGAGGTGGGATCGATTATATACTAGTGTGGGGGTGGTACGTTTATATCGGAATCTCTGTCGAATATGTGTGTGCTGGGGGTGGAATTTTGGGGTGGTTTTGGATGTGGAGGTGTCTGCATAATGCGGCCCGTGTCGTACATTAGAATGGGGATCCGCATCTGCATCTGCAGCAAACAAACAGTTCAAGCGAACCGGCTTCAACGTTCAACGTTTTCAACCTTCAACACATTTGCAGACTGTTCGCTCCGTCGGTCCGGTAAGTCTCCAGATGCAACCAGCGCCGGACTCCTTCCGTTCAGTCACACATTTCATTCCGGCAGCGCTGAAAAATAAGGGCAAATGGAAAAAAAAAGGAAAAGAAAAAAATAAACGTGGAAGTGAAAATAAGGAACAAGGAAATAAGAGCGGAATGTAGACGTCATGCTGGAACAACATTTTGCTAAACATTTAGTGAATTTAGAGATAGGGAGAGAATGACGAAACGTTTCCACGATACGATGAATAAATTTCCCACCCGTTTCATATAAAACACTCAAACATTTAATTACGTTCACCTTCGAAAACGCCAAATACAGGATTGCTGGATAAAAGTTTGTCTGATTAAAACCAATTCTAAACCAATTTTGTCTCCTATACAATCAATGAAATAAAGAAAAAGTTTATTAAACAGTGCGTCCACACTTCATCCGAAAATCAACTCAATATGTATATTCAATTAATGTGAATAAAGATCTGAAAAAGTTTTCAGTATTTTCATATTCATAACTAAGAATATGGATTTTTTTTTTGGTTTTTAACTTTTCGATGTTTCTTCAGTCATGGGTAAAAATTGATGGAAATCTTAATGGCGGTTGTAAAAAAATAGAGATAGGGGAAGGACGACCCTAATGCATAATGAGTTTGAAAAGTTTTAGTGAATATTTATACGCGGCTTCAACGATATTGACAGGCTTATGGAGGGATGTGGAGATAATCCGAGCCACAAGAAACAAACGAGAAGTTGATGAGAGTTTATCTTTGGATTATCACCGGCTAATTTTTACCGGGGGATAAACATCGAACAAACTATGGTGGACATCATCAGTCTTCATCGTTTCATCATTATTGATGTGATCAGCTTTTCTACAAACGTGATGAGGTACATCTTATGATCAAAATAGATGATCGATATAAACGTGCCGGATATTGCGTAACGCCATAAAATTTCTTATATAACAAAAATGCAATTCGATGAAATTCCCTTTCAGAAACGTGTGTGCTTCAGCCGAACATTGTAATGCGAATATATCGCATCGGAAAATTCTTAGCTGACTGAGGTCAAGTGGATGTCAAAGGATTCGCAGTAGTCAACATTCGCTTTGATATCATTTTTAATATCTGCCCTTTGGTACGCTTATGTATTTTACTTTGTAAATAGCTTTTACCGAAGATTTGGTACAACTGCTTCCAAATTATATAAGTTGTTGTTAAATTTGATGTTTTTAATGGAAATATTGCAATTTTTATATAAAACACATTTGTATTTTTAATTTAAAAAATTTCCACTATTATGACAAAAAAAATCAAATCATATTAGTTTTAATTAAAGTAGAGATTTGTACCACAAGAATCACCTCAAAGGTTGCATTTCATACACATAATCCCATTCATAAAGTTTTGTATTATGCATTACTAATTAATGAAAAAAGTTTTTACATGACCTTTTGTACCAAATGAAAATCCCAGCTTAATATATAGTTAATGAGTTATGAAAATAATAATAAATTAAGAAAATTACCTGTAATCATTATTGGATTTAATTTGTATGTTTCACAGTAGAACAAAAGTGTAAAGTTTTGATAGAATTAAAAGCTTAAAATTAAATGTATCTTTTAATTAATAAACATTTTAACAACTTTAATTGCATTCATTAACAAAATATACTATCAAGTATGTCTCACAATGATAGCTGACGTAAAGAAAATTCTTTGTAACTATACAATACAGGTGTTTACAGCATTGTTCAATTGACCAAAGCGTATATATACAGCCAGTTACTCTATTTTAATTGAGAGTTTGATCCTTGAAATCAAAGCCACATTGACTTTGCAACTGTACTACCATATAATTTAACGTG
>NW_017099710.1:161036-183702 GCF_001412225.1 Nicrophorus vespilloides
TATTGTTCTCAACAAATTCTAAATAAATCCGTTGATATAATTATTATTTATACAATTCCAATATTCGAACTCATTTGACAGATGTCATTTTCATAATACGTCAACTTCACTACGCCATCTATGGGTTGATTTTAGTAACAATTTGGTATATCTTTATACAGACGATATTGTGTTAAGCAATCATTCAGAGCATACATTGGAATCCCCGAAATGGCTTTCTGAAAGTATACTTTAATCTAAAATTGTTGTAAAAAGGATTGGAGGTCTTGTGAATACATAGAAGACTACGTTTAATCTTGAGTGCCGTTTAGGCTTTCATTGCGGAAATATTTGATGGGAATGAATCGTTTGAATAGGCGCTTGTATGGGGAATCCTGCAAGGATATTATTAAACTAATAGAAGCGAGTGAGCTGTAGTCGGTGCGAGATGGGAAAAGAATCATCAAAACATTTTCGCCTCGACGTTAAATTTAAATGAGGCGGCACTAAAAGTTTACGAAACTTGCCTGTATGTACACACATATATACAAGGGATGAAGGGTGTAACGCGTACAAACACAAGTTAAAAAAAATAAAGGAAGATATATACTATGTATGTATAAATATATATATACGAGAAGGAATTGGATGAACACATATAAACGTAATTATTTTTGTGCTCGTTTTGTATTTACACTAGTATTCGTGTAATTTGTGGGTAGGGAATTTTAGTCTGTACAGTTGTAGCGCAAGCATCTATGGCTCCCAGGGTGGAAAAGACCCCAGACCGCTGCTGCCGCCGCCACCGCCGCCGCCTCGCCCCACTCTTATATTTGCATTTAATCTCGGATTATATAAAAATGGTCGGTACGCAAAGTTTCAATACAAATAAAAACTATGAGGAACGCTTGGCGGTGGCGGCGCAAGGGATGGAAGCGGTTGCCGCCTCCAATTATTTTATGTTTATTCCACAAATGGTCGGATATCGACTTTCGAATAAACTATTTCATCCGCCGTCAATGGTTTATCGCCTATTAATACGTTTATTGTACAAGCCACTTTTCGAATTACACGTCGTTCGCCGCCCCCTGCTTTTAACACACGCCGCTCCGCCTTCGACTTATCGGCTTTATTATATAACATCGGTGCTAAATGATTTCATATCCTCCATTCTACGTACACACATTTCGACCTGTTCTTCAACTGCTTTACGACAGACGCTCGTTATACCGTCATTACGATCGTCCGTTTTATGTATCTTTTTTTGATTTTTATTTTACAACTTCTCCGAGGATCTGAGCGCTGGAACCAATCCCCCCAAGGAATTTTTATCCTTTTAGATGAAGTCGTCCTGCGGAGCAAGAAAGAAACAACAGCACAACGTAGAAAAGACAATCCCATCGTTTTAATTAATTTGAGATGATAATAATGTTAGATCATTAATTAATTAATTAATATCGTCATTAGTTCTTGCAGAAAATCACATATAAATGAAACTTTAATGGATGTTTATACAAAAATTGTTTGGTCCTATCGATTTTCAGGTCTGTTGTGTCTGCTAAATGTGCACGGAAAAGAAGAAAAAATTTATACGAACATGAAATACGTGTTATTCGCTCAACAACAAAAAAATATGCAACATGTTCAGCAGATGAGATTGTATCAATGTATGTATATATATTTTTTTTAATTCCAATTGCGTAACAGTTGATATCGTTCTACTCGATATTGATTTAACTGATTACCTTTTTTTTTTCGTACATAGCAATTTTGGCAATTATTCGCTTTGAAACTTCATTGCTTTGTATATTGCATATCCTCTGTTAAGCAATAATTATACAAAACCAACAAATAAAATTGTATTTAAATACAGAAACATTTTTTTTTGAAATTTTAAGTTAAATACGAATTTTATGAATGTAATAATTAATTAAGAAAATTATGAATTACGCAACAATTTCAAAAATTACATATAATATATAATTTTATACCTTTACCAAAATTTGTATTTTTCACATTAGATCAATATCATTTGTTAAGCAATAATTATTCAGAAATTTGAATTTATTTGGAAATTTTGTATTTTAATACTGTAACAAATATTATACTCCGCTTATTATATTTCATAAGAAATCAAATTTTATGTGAATTATTTTTTTTTTTGAAATTTTATGTGTGCGTATATACGAATTTTAATTTTTATCATGAAATTTGTTGGCTAAATCTGAATTATATTCAAAGTAAATATATTAGTTTAATAATCTAATAGATTGGATGTAATAAAAATGTGAATGGGTGGAAAAACTAAAATTGAAAAGGGTTTATATAAAAATTGAAGAAAATAAAAAGCAAAAACTAATATCTGAAATGCAGCTATATTCATCACAGATTATTTATTGTCCGGCTCTTCCATTACGCTCCCTCGCCTATCTATAGCAGAATTATTCTCTTAAAAGCGTACAAAAAACTGCGAAGTGAAAAAGTATATCATCAAACAGCAGCAGCAGCAGCGAAACAAAAAAGAACAACATTTCGCGCAAGGGACATGAAAAATTGATATTTTAATTGAGACTGAAATATGTGCATGGATAAAAAAAGAAATGAAAAAAAAAGAGAACATCAATAATAATTTCAATGAAATTTTTTGTCATCTAGTGCGTTTTAGAATTGATTGAAATTTAAAGGCTTAACAGTAAAAATATTGGTTTCAACATTTATTTTACATTGCTTTTTTATCCAAAATTACATCACTGTAATCACATCGCATTGCTGTATTTTTTGTTAATAAATACTTAAATCATAACTATGAAAATAGTTTCATTCGGTAAATGTGACATAACCAAATGAATACTTGATCATTTTAATGATTGAACCTATTTGTGATATAACGGACACAGAATGTACAATGTGGACATAACATTTTTATTGAAAAACATATAATAAGAAAATGTCATCTTATACATGAAGGGCTGCATGATTTCAGCCCTTATAGTAATTTTTGTTAGAGAGTATGAGCATTACTGAAAAGTTAATGTTAAAAAACGAGTTGTTATTTTTGTTCTTTTATAACGTCTATTCGTTATTGGGCGCGATGTTACGGGAATTCCACTTTGGGGTATTTCCATCTCCTCCTTCGAATATTCTTTAACGGTTGGCACGGCGGTGATTAAATCGCGCGAGAATCACTCTAAATTCAGCAGCTTCCCTGATTGAATAGTCTTAGAGGGCCCTCAAAGACCATTAGACCTCGGCCCTTCGGCGAAAACATAAATTTTGCAACGGTCCGGGGGTCCAATTGAGTTGCACAGCATACCAAAAAAAAAAACAATTTTCCTGCCGCCTGTAATGTTGATTGTCGGGGAATCCCCTCTTCGCCCTTTTGGTCGGCTCTAGGTATTTTTCTCTCTCTCTCTATCTCTCTAAAGGTATTAAAAAGCAGAGCGCGATATGTTGCATGTCTAGCAAGACGCCGACAAAGTAATCCATCATCATCTACGTCCAAGGTGTACGGTGTGTTTTAGCATTCCGAGGGTGCTCATTCCTTCTCTCTCTTCCTCTCACGTAGTCCCTTCTATTCACTCACTCTTTCCACCCCTTCGGGCTATGTGCTATGTACGTTGTCGGAGCGAGGGCGGCGCACAATGAAACAATTCCAGCGGTTCGCAGAAAATTAACTGGCGCTGAGGGGGTGCCAGATCCGATCCCCCCAAAACGCAACCGCTATTCGTATCAACCATAAAATGATTAAATCGGTAGACTTTTAAATGAGGGGGAAATGAACGTTTTCATTTTTAAATCGTGCAGCTCAATAGGGAGAGAACCACCCCTTTTACAATCCCCCCGACTCAGTTCTTTCGACAACACCTCTATCCCCAAGCTGGTGAAAAAAAAACCCTCTGCAGGTCCCTGTTTCTCATTCTATCTCTCCCTTTACCCATTCATCCGGGCTGGTCCATCCATTTGATTTCAATCGGGTAGTTCGAATTCGGGCGGTCACAATCTAGGAAACTCGCGTTTTGCTGAAACACCCCCTTCGCTGTTCCTCCGTAAAGCTTTACCATCCCCCCGCTCTTTGTTGCCGCCGCCGCCGTTTGTATCCCCCAAAACCGACAATCCTTCGTCCTTCTCATCCCCCCAATATCCCCTTCTCTATTTCTGTTCCCGTTGCCGGTCCGATTGCCGAACAGTGATGCATATTGGATTAACGGAAGTGGCTGGGCAGCTTGTGGTTACCGGCCGCTTAGGGCTCAACACCGCAGAGGGCTCGGCGCCACTGCTCTTCCTCTACCATCTCGCACCGAAATTATCTGAAACATCGATTATTTGCTTAGCACAGTTTACAAATCAAACACACATTATTCATTTACATTTACAAATACAATTAAACGTCACTTATAGCACTCGGTTACGTACACAAACAAGAAACTAATTTCTCAACAGTATATTATACCACAACTGTTTACTAACTAATAATTTAAAAAAAAAACTATTTGAATAATCCTTAAGAATACAAATAATAAAATATATTGTTGGAATTTCGAATGTCGGAAATTTTATTGTCGAGATTCTGGTTTTCGGGATTTGGATCGACACAGGAGAAAAAATACCTTGTATAGTCCAGATTCAAATAGTTCAGAATATATGTGAATTTCGGACTATGCGAGTTATTTATATTGGAGCAAATTTTTCAAAAAACATGCTTCAAATATTTTGAAAAAAAAAGTTTGGAAATGAAAATTCTGCTTTGATTTTTTTAGACTGAAACTTTTGTTTAACTAATAAATATTTGAAAATAAATGATAAAATACTTTAGAAAAAGTAATATTTGTAAGACAAAATTAACATTTTGGAGAAATCAGAACAATCGGATTTTAATTAAGCCTAATTATTTACATTGTAAATGGTTGAGAGCTTGTATCTACTCAGAGGTATCAAAGGATGACGAAATCGTGAGGTATGTGCAAGCGCGTTTAAACGGGGATTTTGATAGTTTAATTCTACGCAGGTTAATGGGGAGGATATTTGTATTGCGATATAATAGGACGACGGACGGGTTGCGCAACGTGAGTTATTCGGGGCGATGAAGTTTAGTGAGGGATTTGCGGGATGCATTTTCGTGGATCCGGTCAGGGTGGGATCTCGAAAATTGCTCCACATACCGATGACGGTTTTCACTGAATTTGCCTTCGTTCGCATCTCAATGATTTCGAATGTTCAGCATTGTTCAGACGCAATGATTACGTAACTTTGATGTAGCCCTACAATTATTTATTTTTTCTTATCAAAACTATTGCTACGATTGTATGGAACGTTATTGATTCAAATTTGTAATTAATGATTACAGATAAGTTAATTTCATAGTTAAATCACTATTTTATTTATATTCTATTTATATATTCAAGAATTGTTTTCCTTGGGTCCAACGTTTTCAGAAATATTTTTATTTCATTGTAACAATTTGTGTATAATGCACATTTTATATTCATAGCTTAACTATCAAACATATATTTTTGTTTTTTAAGACTTTACTCTATTAAACTGTTCAAGATTTGTAACTTTCAAAAGTCCTTAGGACTTTTCCTTTGTAAACTGTGATCATATACAAGTTCAACGTTTTCAGAAATATGATTATTTAATTAGGATGTCGATGTTGTTTTTAACTTTAACTAATGATTATTTACCAGTCGAACGGTTTCATCTTATATTGAAATAAAAATGTAAGGACAATAAAATAATTGTTCGAATACGATCATAAAGTTGGTGGAAAGCTTTCAACTTTTAATGGAATGCTCCGAAAGGCTTTCAACATTTGATAAAATACATTTTAAGGATAGCGATAAAGCCGTATCCCGTCGATACGAGGGTTATCTACAAAGTATCGGAGCAAAGTTGAATCTCAACCATATTTCGAGATGTTTTATTTTTTCCTGCTTCAGTATTTGTGTTCATTAGGTCTGAGCCTTACATATATCATACAATCGCTCACTCAATATTTGCTCTATCTCATATATGCATCGAAAGCTCGATCCACAATTCCTCCTTCAGTCCTTTAATAATAATTAGAATTTGCGAAGTACGCGTGCGGCTCATGAAGGATTAAACGTATTCCCATCCAACGGAAATTAAAACAAACAACTGAAGTTTAAGATATTCCATCATCCGAGAGCACAAAACTGATTTCCCAGCAGCATCCAATCCACTCGTATTTGCTCCTCATTCGTTTTCTTTCCACAAGCATATATACTCACATATACATAAGTATAAACGAGATCTCCTATGTATGATTGCATGTAGGTATGCGTATTCTCCCCTTCTTTTTCTTCTGCTCTCACCACCCTAGTGGCATAATCATATCTCTCGTATTGATAATGCCTGCATTCCGTGCCTCTATTAGTACTTCCATTTCCCTGATTTCCATTCTGATTCAGGTCTGCTCGACGCCGCCTCGGAATGCGAATTTTTGCCGGAGGCAACCTGGTTTCATCATATTACCACTTGAATCTGCCATAGAATTCTTAGAGTCCCGGTCCCTTCGCGCCTTTATCGCGCGTCGCCCCCAACGAAACTCCAATATACAATAAAAGTTTCTCATGATTATATAAATTCAGCCGCGAGGATGGCTGAAAGTATCGCCGCCGCCTCTTCCTCTTTCCTTACATATTTTTGTTGTGCTATCTCGCCTAATTTTAATTCGACGACCCGCGCTCCTCCTGGTTGCTCTGATTATCTACAAAATGGTGCTTCTTCAACTGAAGCACCACCGGTAATAGTATGAAGAAGAAGAAGAAAGAAAAAAATGTGTGTGCGCGCTTCTTTTCTTTGCTGAATAAAATTTAATATCTTCAGCAACGGCGCAGGGCGTAACTACGTTTGCGAATATAGCAACTCGAGAGATCGCTATCTTGGGTAGTTTAGATATGGTTTTCATTAAATACCAAAATTTAACAAAGATGTAGATATGTAATGAAACCTCAAGTAATACCAGATTCGGAGCATACTTGCTTTCATCTACACCTAAATATAAAAGCAATCTACAATTTTATTTGTTACATTAAAAAAAAATACTTATGCAAAGGGCTGTTGACCCCAGTTTTTTCTCGCTTCAATAAAATTTGATTATATAATAGACATTTTAATTTATACAAAAAAATATTTGTTGTCACAACTCGTAGTGATACAAAATTCATATATATCTACATTTAGATATTGGTTCCAGAGCATATTTTAATACTAAAGTTTTGTGGTTTTTTGAAATTTCGTTTAGAATTTCATATATACAACGTTATCGCAATTTGTAAAGAAAAAATGTGCTGAAAACGCATAAAATGTACAAAACGTTTCTAAATCAAATAAAATATTTTGTTCACTATCCAATTGGCTAGAATCTCATTATATGTCAAGATACATGTTTTTTTTTGAAGCTGTCATTTGCCGCTGATGGTAGATATAGGTATACATGAGGTGTTTTGTTTTCAGTAAAATTTTGTTGTTTAATCTTTCAAACACACTTTACATAATAAGTAATAATTGTAATCATTAATAATGTATATAAACAAGTTAGAAGTAAAGACAAGCGGTTACCTAATAATAAAGTTTGCTGTTATACCCATAATACTGTCATGATTAATGACTGTTCTCGAGATACTAGACTAAAATGTATTATTGAATCTATGAAAATGTAAACTAACATTATAAAAAGCAATTAACTTCTAAACTCAAGTGTTCCAAATTAAAATCAGTGTCATAAGAATTGTAATAACAAATTATGTGATGTAATTATTATCATTAAATTTTATCTCCTCTTAATTATAGTTTAGACTAATTAATTTGCTTTAAAAGCAATAATTACAGAATTAGTAAAAACTTAAGTATTATCTTTTAGTTGAATTCTTCTATACATATAATGAAAATTATTTCAGATTAAGTATAAAGGCTAATCTTTTAATTAAAATCGATGGACTATAAAGACAAAACGCTAATGATTTTGGAATCAGTAGTAACTGAAGGACACTTTATATATTGATGAAGTAATGCATTAGTATAGGCGTCGTAGCAACCGTCAATCCATAATCCTAGCACGTCCAATACACTTTACAGAGAATATAAGTATATTCCCTTACGTAATACTCCTGTTGTGCTATCTTGCCTAATTTTAATTCACCTAAGTAATTCACTGATTATCTTTAAAACATGTTTAAAGCGGACAATGCGGTTGGCGAGAGCCCCGCTTTTAGGATATCTCCCATTCAGGCAGGATTAATCTCAACATAAACTTCCATTCCGACCCTCGCGCTTTATACCACGGTGTTCCGAAAAGAATGGTCGATCGCGAAGAGGATGAAATAGCAAAAAAAGAAGAAGAAGAAGAGCTAAATTAGAAGGAGAAGGATGTGTGTGGGTTCCTGTATATGTACGAAATATTTTGCATTTAAGATTGATTGCTTCGTGAAAAGCTCCGAGAAGGAAACTTCTGCACGGCCATTTACTAAGTTTTTCGGTTAAGGGTTGATATTTCATTTTCTCTTGTTCTCCTCTCACTCCCTCGCCATGTTTATTCCTGTTTTTGTTGTTGTTCCGTTCCCTCATTTTTTTCCCCTTTCTTCTTTTGTTTGCTCCCTTTTCATTTCGCTTTCATTTCGGAATAGTTTCAAATCCATTTACCGCGCGCAGATTTGCGGGGGCCCAAGTAAACTCATAACGTGTCAGATGGAAGGGATGTGATTACATTCTCCCAGTTGGAATACTTTTATTGAAAACGTTTATGCTCGGACAGGCGGATCAGCTCCACATTCCTAAAATTTTCGACAGGAGAAATAATTACTTTTTACTTCCTACATGTATATATTAAAGTATAAACATTTTGGTACTGTACAGTTTTTTTTAATGTCCTTATTCAAAAGGTGGTGCAATCATTTTTACTATAAATATGTTTGTACTTATGTGACAAACGCAAAAAATCTTGAACATTTTTTTAACACAAAAAATTATGTTTTGATTTGTTAGTTTAAATTTCTAATTTCTTAATAAACAATGAAGTATCAATTTAAATGAAACCTATAGAATAATTGAGGTAACTGATTTTTTTTTTATTGAAGCAACAGCTGTCGAGACTGGTATTTTTAGAAGTAAAAACAGGTATATCAATTTCCAATGACGGTTGAAGGTCCTCCAATGATTTACACTTGGCAAAGTTTCGCCAATGCAACAGTTATGGTATCTTTCTATTTTCAGAACCAAGGAACAGGTGGTAAATGTATCATTTTCTATTGACACTTCAACTTTCGCCATAACTTCTAATATTTGATTATCTCGCATCTTAACAACTTTAATACAGTCTTATAATGTCTTATACATTAATTTTTTAATTAGTTTCAAACATTCGTATTTAAACTACATAGTTGTTAATGTATAAAAAAAATATTCTTCATCACAATTTTAGCGAAAATTGCAAAAAAAGAATCGAAAAAATTTCCTATTTCCAATTTTTTTTCTATTTATATTAAATATTGTTGCAAACATAGAGTCCGGATGTAGCTTTTAATTTTGTTTGGAAAATATAGGGATTTTGTCGATTTACTTTTGGGAATTCATCAGAAATAAATCCTGTATTTAGAGTGTTCATATTATAATGATGTCATTAACAATCTAAGCGTCCTTTCTTAGTAGGAGAAACAATTGAAAGCGTTTCAATTCAAAGTAAGTCGTTGTCTCGGACCCCGACGTTATTTTTATGGACGAGTACTCCAAGAATGAGGGTCTTGCTTTGTCGCATTCCATCGGCTCCACTCGAAACTAAAAAAAGGAAAAGAAATAATGAATGGGACAATGTTGTCCCATTAATGCCAATCGCTCTTTTCCAAAAAAAAAACACCCTCCAGAGTGATTAACCTTTGTGCAAGTGAATGTAATTGCCTGTAATTCTAGCCTATATTTTATTGTTTTGTTTCCGTCAGGACGCCCGTCCTCCCCTAGGACATTTAACTCCTTTGAATGCATCCGCATAATAAAGCCGCGCCGTCGAAAGATAAACCTGAACAATTTCGCCACTGACACACATACAAATGGCCTCAAACTTTTTCTTCAAAAACTTTCCACTTATACAGATTTCCTACAAATTTGTTCTCTTGTTCGCGTGTCTTCTTCTCCCCCTTTTGTGTATGTATATATATATATATGTGTCTATGTATATTTTTTTATTTTCGTTGTCCTCCGGCTCATCCTACTTTTATACGCGCCTTTCATCTGAATATGATTCTTTCTGTCAACACGTTTCGGGGCTCTGTTCGAAAGCGGCTGCGGGAGAGACTTAAGGGGTTGGAGTTCTGCGAAATGCAGGGGGGTGGGAAAACACGGCCTGCACTGGGAGAAAACAAGCAAATAGAAGTGGCCGAAACCCGGAAATCCTTTTAACAAATATTTAATGGCACGGAATCGTTTGCCAAGTTTCCGTGCCCATTGTTATTACCCTCAATCAATCCATCCCTGTTTATTTAAATTATAAGTGCAACACGTAAAGCGGCAATATCTGGCGCCCCTTTTAATATTCATATGCACGAACAAACAAACGACTTCACTTCAACCCTGCCGTACAACGTTCAAACTTTATTTTTACCTTTAATTTTTGTTTTACTCTTTCCTTCCTTCTCTTGTACAATAAAAAAAGATTGTATAATATACTTTTATTTCATTTTTCAGCTTTCATAAATTCGCTTGTTCCCTCTCGCCCTTTGCACTAATCGATCAAGGCGTATTTCTTTTTCGGTTTGCTTTTCGCTCAAGAAAACTTCGAACAAAGCTCTACACACACTTGCAGACATCCAACACTTATATAACGCGCGTATACACACGAAACAAATACAACTCCGAGGATTGCGCTTATTAATTATGCATCAGGCGCGCAACTTAAATAATATTTCAAAGTAATAAATTAAGCGAATCGTATAACTAATCCACACCAGATGATCCTCGCCCACTTATTAATACTAATTATATTCGTTAAGTTGGCGCTGAAACAAAAGAGGAGGACGAGATGATATGAAAGAGAAAAAAAAAGAAAGAGGATGCACGCATTCTCGACAGCGTGCTTCCTCTGCGTTAGTCCCAAGTTCTATTTCGAAATCCTCGAATTAACATAACCTGCGGTTCCACAATTGTAACCGGGCTGCGAAACTGAGCGTATTTTGGATGTCAGGTGGCAAGTGTCTGTTTTATGTGGTGAAGTCGACAGTGACGACCCTCGAGTGCTGTGCCTGAAATCCATAACAACGGTTCAAATTATTTAGCATGGAATTTGTCATTTTATACCTCCAACACTCGATCAATTCTCATTTATTTAAGAACACTGCTTATGTGAAAGTACCAGTAGTTGAAATTGATACATACATTGTTGTATATTTTTAAATATATAAATGATGAAATCACTATGATGGTCTAATTAAGGCAACTTTATATGTAATTAACATAAATATTACTTATAATAAAGTAATATATTTCACCAAGTATTGATTAGAGTGAATTCACCTAAGATCCTAAAGGACTGAAAGTTTTCTATGAAACAGTTACTCTTTTATAGAAACTATACATTATTTTGTATGCGTTACTTTGAAAAATCAAAGAGAAGCCAGATGATTTTACTTTTTTTTAAGTATATATTCCAGTAGCTTTCATCTAGAATTCCCTTTTGTGCAGTGGGTAAATGCGGACGGCTGTCTCATAAAATTCATGCCCGACAATGTGTCAAAAAGAAAATTTAGGAAGCGACCATTAATCACGCCGTGAAAATATCCAGCAATAATTGAACATTCTTTGACGCTTCCCCAGGAAACTAAATCGTGACTTTGCAACTAATAGTTTACAATATCCGTGCTCAAAAATGCGAAGCTTCACAGCGGCAGAACTTCGGGACGTCACGTAAACTTCTGTTTGATGGAGGCCCGGGTCTTGGCTAGTGGAGTTCTAGTGTCCTCAAGGGAAGGATTGCACTTGGCACTAGGGGCCATCACTACGTTTTAAAATAAAATACGGTTGCTTTTCACTTGAATATCTTAAATTTTAATTAACACCTTAACTCCAACTATTATTAGGTGTATTTCATTGTTTTCTTAATTTTCTTTACTACAATTATGCAATATACACATATATTTAAGGAAAACATTATTTTTAATATTTTAGTTAATTTGGGAAATGTTGATACGTTGTCATTAAAAAAATAATTAAATTAATTATTTTGACGTATGTTCGTTAAAACGTACATCATAATTTACTGAGAAACGAACATACAAATATCCGTATAAACGTACACTAAATACATTCGTACCAAACGACGGCTATACATGGGTGTTCATATTATGTATTTGATTGTTAATTTAATAAATGTGTTCTTCGAATTATAATAGAAAGAAATAAGGAAAGTAAGTTCAATTACTTTTATATTAAAAAAATCATCATGTTTATTAGTGGTCCAATGAAGGCAATTGACGTTATTTTATGTTTCGTGCTTATTTTCTAAGGTATAATTTAAGGATGTTACTAAAATAATGTATTGTAGATATGTGATAAAACGTAACAATCTTGCTAACGAAAGGACTAACGATAAGTGCATCCTCATTTAAATAATACTAGTAATAAGATTAAAGTGGAAAATCTTAAGGACGAAATCACTAGGTTTAAGGGAGCAATTGCCAAAGGGCGGAAAATCGTTACTTTACATGTATGCATGGATGCGTGGCAATGTGTGTAGTATATATGCGGCTATGTTTCTTCTTCTTTTTTTTTGGTGAAGGCCCTGAATTATGTTTATTGGGTCGTTCCAGACCCGCATAAAAGTCAAACCGTGAATGTTAAGATGCGTACAAACATTTTCCCGGGAATATAATTCGGTCGGGACCCGGGCATATCGTTATAACCGGCAAACCGCAAACACGGATATTCATGTTAGCCTGGTCACGCAACTCCCAGTCTGCACTCATCCTCGGGGCAATTCGCAAAACCAACCCTCACAGAGTCCGCCCCACCTCCCTCCCTTAACACGTGCGTGTAAATTAAACATATTACCTTTCACATTTTTTTTATCAACCCTGAAAATCTGAAACACAACGTTTTTTTTTTCTTCTTGCAGAGTGCCGCTCGCCGACCCCACGCCACCCCCATAAGCGAAAAGGTAAGGGTAAAAAAAATGTGTACATGTAGATTAAAAAATAAATATATAAATGAGCGCATACACACACACTCGTGCACAAATTAAAATTGATTTTTTTTTTGTTGTTGTTGCTTAAATTAAATAGGGTAGAAAATAAATGGGAGATGGGTCATTGCCATTTCTTGCATCGTAAGTTTGGAGTCTCGAAGACATCAAGGTATAATTAAGAGCTTAATTTGGTGAAGCGAAAAATCCAATTACGAAACACTTAAAATAGGGGTTGCGGATGCTATGCTTTGTCTGTACAATTATCTGCAAAGTCATGCATGCTATACATGTATCATTAAATTTCTGTTTATATAGGTGCAACCATACCTGCACTTAACAGAATTGATTAACTATAATGGTCCAATTAAGGCAACTTTATAAAATGAAATTTAAAAAAATGTGCATTCATTGAATTTAAATTTGAATGTAGGAATAATATAGTAGATCTTTAATATAAGTATGGTAAAAAATGTATATGTACATGAAAAAAACGTGATGTTTATATATAATTACTGAAAATTTTCTTATTTTTACATTACTTTGGTGGGCTAATCTAGGAATTAAATAAAAGTGGTCCAATTAACGCAACTGTTGAGGAAAAACAGACAATACAGACAAAATGTACAATATGATAATAAATATAAATAAAATACATTTGTGCACAAATGAAAATTGACTTTTGTACAATTTTTTGCGGAAGAAAAAGTAGTGGATGAAGTCTACAAAATAAATGAGAGACGGGTCATTGCCATACAGGTTTTTGTTGCATTCAAGGTTTTGGAGAGGCTTTGCTCGAAGACATCAAGCTGTAATTAAGAGCTCAATTTGACGGAGGGAAAAATCCAATTTCGAAACACTTGAAACCGTGAGGATGGGGGGTTTTGGGGGGTGGCCGGTGCGCTTCTGCAAGAACGATGGAGAGGAGCGAGTAAGTAATTGCGCTTGACCACTGATATTATTCGAAAACCCTCGCCACCGCCCCCCAGCAATAAAGGAAAAGGGCGCAAAGTTAACGTAATCAGCACGCGACCCTTCCTTACCCTCTCAGACCGAACGGAAATTAACCAATTTTAAGCCTCGACAATATCTATCTGTGTCTCTCACCCTCAGAACGCTCTTTCCATGCGAGGGTACAAATATCAATCCCCAAACCCTCACTAAAACACCCCCTCCGTAAAATTTTCTGATCCTTGATACCACATAATTCGAGCGTATTAAAATAATTGATAAAATAAATAAATACATAAAATTTGAAAAAAAAAACTGAAGCCTCGAACTCGTTAAAGTTTCAATTAGTTCTAGCTTACATCGGGCAAGTTGTTGAAAACTTGGGGCTTAGAGCGAGGAATCAGTAACAATTAATTTAATTTAGTGCCAGAATTCATTTGAAACTCCTCGTCTCCCCTTCGGCGCCGGAGCGCGAATTATGGTTCAATAAAAATAGTTTATTTTTATAGGTTATGAATAATGAAGCTAATTCAATTATGCATGGCGCTGTTAAAAACGCTTTTAAGGGATGGCGAGATGCTCCGTTTTCCACCCCACTATCCTGCCTCATCTTTTCGTCCGCCTCCTTTTACCATAATTTGCGAATATGAAGTCTGATGATGCTACTTGAAGGCAATTAGTTTACACTGAAGGAACATTGCAGATCCGCACTAAAAACATGTTGGTAAAACCATTTAATGGTTGTAAATAGCTGAAGGATCGATAGGTTAAGCCATGATCCTTCCACACTTCAGGTGGATGTTCGCACCTGTCTGTTTGAAACGCAATTCTACTGCTTAATTAACTAGAAACGGATAGTAAACGGAACGTGCAATTATATTTTAATTTTTGCTGCTCTAATAGCACTAGACATTATATAAGACATTAAAGGCGCCGCCTAATCGACTCTTCCGTTTCTGCTTCCAGGAAGAGCTTTTTTTATACAACTTGTAAAGTTACTCGTGTAATCAAGTTAATTTCACATTGGCATAAGCATAAACTTTAACGAGTAATGAAATTGAAAGAAGCTTATATTTTCTTATAAACTTTCCCAAACTACATAGGAAAAAATATAGTTTAAAAATAACTTATCTCATTAATAAAAGAGAAAAAATAACATAACGTTTCTAATTCTAAGGAAAAAAAAATGCAAAATTTTAGGTGTAATCAAATTATTTGCAAAATAATCCTAAAAAGCATTAAGAGTATTTTGTTTTATGCAAATTTACTTTTGTAATCGATTTAATTTTATATTGGTATAAGCATAAACTTTAAACGAAATTTCAATAAAAAAAAGCTTACTTTTTCAATACTTTCCAAAGTTTTCAGAGGGCGAATATCAATATAATTAAGTATTGAAGAAGTTAAATTTTTGATTTCTACAAAGAAAAAAAAACCGAGTCTTTTCTTTCATAAAACTTGTAATCCGAGTATAAAGTTATTTGTATAACAACTTAATAAAAATAATTAACATTATTTAAGGAAAAAAAAATCAATTTTATATAAAAAGAAATACATAATTTATTTAGTATTTATAATTTAATCGCGTTTACATCAAACGTAACTTTAGCCTTTCTATATTCAAGCTATTATTTAAAAAATGTTTAACTTATAAATTCCCAACAGAATAAAGAACTTTTAACGATTTTCTAGTGGTATACTGAAAAAAAAAACCGCTAATAATTACTTAGTTTCCATTGTGAAATACCTCATCATGTGAGGGCGTTTGATTAATAATAAAAATCCGTTTTCACAGTAAAACAATGCATACGGTTTGGATTTTTTAATGAACCAAAAGAAGTAGTGGTAAAGCGCTTCCTGGAACAGTCAGAATCGATTCACACGTTATCCTTTCTCTCTTCATTTTCTACCCCCTGAATAATAGATGATTCTGCAATGTTTTAAAAAAATCGGTCGTTATTCTATGCATAACTATTAATATTAATAATCTATATTGACAATCAGATATCCACAAAATGCATGAATAATCGTTTCAATAATCATTTTCCTATCTCATGATTATTTTTTGAAAGAAAAAAAAATATGTGTTTTCGGAATAATCTGTATTTGATTGACACTTTTGTCTTACATAATATGTAGTGTGTTGGCACCTTATGGCAAATTATTGTTATTATTATTGCAATAGAATTTTTCTTCATTTTCGGCGCAGCCATAGAATCTTAGTTCTAAGTGAGGATCTACCAGTATCTAAATGCAAATATTATAACAAAATAATCCTTATTGAAAATAATTTTATGTTAAAATATGTGAAGTGTTAAATAGTTAAGATTTAGTTGATTCAGCTGAACGGTTGCATTGAGTCAAGTACAATCAATTGTCGCGACAATTGCGATAAATAGGATGAATCAATTGAGGCAATCACCCGAAGAGCAGGTCTTCGAAAATCCAAGACTGTCGCGACGATAGGAAGTGCGAGAAGATTAATTACACGTAAGTGAGAATTATTGGTCGGACGAAGGGGTGGATTTGGGAGGGGGTGCGCATTGAAACAGTGCATACATGGTTTTATGACACGAGAACCATTTATCATGATATATCCCCATGTCCATTAGATGTTGCAATGGGAATTTCTATGGAAAGAATAGAATCGGGCGTGATTTATGTACTGTATATAAATATATATGTATATACACACGCACGGATACCCTCTTCTTTTTTTTTTCCAATGGCTTTACGAGGTAATCCCTCACATCCGTCTAATATTGTTTGTTTTGAGTCATTCAATTGTTTATTGTACTCTTTCATCACTTGCGCGTAGTCTTTTTGTTGTTGTATATTCTTGCACGTCTAGGCAGTTCCAAAATTTGTAAGTCAAATGGTTAGGCATGCAGCAAGGATAATTGATTGAATTGGATATTTAGTTGGTAAGTAATTAAAGTTTCGGACGGGCGGGCGTCACACGCTCGACGGAGCGAAAGGGGTTTTAGCTAATAGATAAAATTGGGGTGGTTGTAGTAAACAGCTAACTGAAGGTATACCACAAAGGTCCTCTTTGGAGTAAACTTGTCGCTGTCGGGGTGGCGTGAAGGACGAAAGCCGCGCATGGGAAGGATAGGATAGGACAGGAACGGAGAGTCGCTTATGCATACCTGAAATTCTATTATAGTGATGGACAGCAAGTTCCCAACATTGCAACCACGTCCAACGGTGAATACCGCAAATTATACGGATACATCCACCCCATCCAAAAGCAACCCTTTCACCGCATAAAACATATGTACATAATATACAACTTTCTCAGATGCTGCGAATCGCTGAGATTTCACCCACAGACAGTTCATACATGTACAGGCGTCTAACCCCAATATTTAATCCCAAAATACAACTCTATACATAATTTTCACACAAAAACAAAATAAATCCTAAACTGTTGATAATTTTTATAATTGCTACAATTGCAGATTTAAAAAATGTAATACAAAGAAAAATATTTTTAATAATTTATTAATTCACATTTCTTTATAGACAAAATAATTTTCGTAATATACATTTTTATTTAAATATAAAATATTGAAACTAAACAAAAAAAATATGTAAGTTTGTTTAATATAACAAAAATTTAAATTATTTGTATTGGACATTATTTACTGATAGATTGGTGATTTTTTTATTTAATGGTTGTAGTTATTATATCCTAAAGTCTCAAGTACTTGAAAATTATATAATAAATCGATCAAGTTGTAATCTAGGATTTAAATGTAATGCTCATATTTCATGGGAATTAAATGGGATTTGAAATTATTACAACAGTAAACTTTTAGTGACACTTCTCTTATGACTACTTAATACTTATTATCATAATAACTTAAAGATATATAATATCAATAAAGTAGTAATCTATAAGTAAATATAATTAGATATAATATTTGAAAAATGGATAGAAATTGACATAACTTTAAGAGAAATTTGATATTTATTATTAATTTAAAATCTTAACAATTATGGACAATGTATACTTTTTTAGGACAAATATAGTCTTTATTATCAATACATCCGAAAAGTATGTGTATGCTACAAAATGTATTATCTGTAACAAAGACAAATGAATAAGATTTGATGTAACTTTGACAAAAGATTATTTAAGCTTAAATCTATTTTTCTTATTGAAATTCTCTATAACTCATAAACTGTGCTTTTCTTCTTTAATAAAAGAAAAAACGAACCACCCTGTATATAAATATTATTTTTTCTACTCCGACCCCTGCAGGGTGATAAATTTCCCTTTTCCATTAAGAATTTGAAACAACGCCAAATATCATATCTATCGGTTTTAGCGCTGACTTGCCCACGTTAATATCTATACAGATTTTGTTACAAGAAAACCTATTGTTTTCAGAGCGGATAAGCTCTGCGTATAAACCTAATCCAATTCTCTCAAGGATTAATTAGTTTAATTAAATAATTAAAGTAATTGCATATACATATAAAGTGTTATTTCTATAATACTTTCGATTTTATATTTTGTGTAAATTTTCTGGAAACCTTAAATTATATTGTGAACATTTTTTTTCCGGTCTAAATTGATTTGTTTCGAATCTTCCAGATTGAATATCGATCAAATTATTCCAAAAAAAAAAATCAATCAAACAAACTAAAATAATGAAAAAAAAAGAAAACAAACCTATAATAGAAAAGCGAGTAAAAAAACGAAACGGTTTTGTTGTCCGGTGCAATCTAGATTTTCCTCGTTGCGCTAAAAAAGCAATAACTAATCGGAATTGGTTTAAAAACAAATTATCGTTAACAAAACAACTATCGAAACGATTCCATTAAAACTGAAGTGATTGCTCCGGTGATTAGATCCTCTTTTTATTTCCAACGAACGAAAAAATATCACACAACAGTTGTATGCTTATACAACAGTTTTTTTTGTAACTAAAATCTGTAATTTGTAAACAATTAATTAATTAAATACTAAATTAAGTGTTTATAAATAAGAAGAATGAAATTGTTATAAATTAGATTGTTGTAGTTTGACCTTTTAGGAACTAGCGGCGAATATATCCGACCTACTCTTACACAGGAGACTTAACTTATGCAAAATTGCAGTCCTAAATGCATTGATCTGTAGATGCGCCAATAAAACACAGTAGTTTCGCAAAAAGCAGTTGGAAATGCGACCTTCTTCCGCAAATCGTTAATGATTGCCATTGGCTACATCCACTTTGACAAAGCTCTTCGACAAGAAGAGACGTTCAATAAAAATAATCGCATTATCTCAAAGAAAAGAAAAGAACTATTTTAGAGATGAGTCTTAATGTCTATGTCTCGTTTTAAGTTAAAGTTGGAAGGAAATTACAGAACTTCTCATTTGAAGGAACTTTCGTTTAAGACAGGGTGAAATCATCAGCGAAAGCCGGTCCCGGAATCGTACTAAATTTAGCCCCCCGAAGACATGCACTAAAAATGGCATAACTACAAGGCGTTCATAAAGTCGTAAACTGCGGAAAATTAATAAGAAGCGAAATTAATACAGGCCGTTTACGGAGTGGCGAAGTTTGGCAATAAATTTAGGAAAATTGGGCCCGCATTCAGAACGTGGCACATTATTTCAGGCGCGATATGGATGGAGGGATTTCAAGCAGCACAGACCCCTTTCCAAACGTCAGTTCAGAGTGCTCCTCCGATGTCCACAGAGTAATTGTATGATTTTTTTTTATATACATTGCTTTCTCTCATTTTCTCTGTCTCCCTTGGCTCGTCGATTTTAATTAACGACGATTCATTTCGCCATTGTGTGGAATAGAATTTCGAGCAAATATTTAAATGCGCCATGAGGAAACTCGTGATCTGTTTGCTAAGGCTCTTCAGTCTCTAGGATTTTAAGTGATTGAACGTCTTAATATCCATCTCGGATGTGTAAAGGACGAGGGCCGTGGGATGAAGGGATGGGACGGCCATCGGCGACATTGCCTCTGGATTTTGTTTTCCACTCTCCCTTTCCACTACTCCATTCTCTGCATAACAATAAATATTTGTGAGCTAAATGGATTTTAATGGTCTAAGGGGATGCAGCACTTCCATCCCCCCCTCAGAACAGCAACAACAAATATATATATATATCTATATATATTTATTCGAGAGCGACAAGGGGAATGAGAGTTTTTCAGCACTTTTTCCGGGCGACCGGAATTGCCGCGGTTTGCGAAAACTTTTTTGTTTTAAACTTGACAATCAATTTAATTGATTCCGCATATATACAGAGTGTTCCGAACGTTTCATCCGACTTTCCTTTAGAGGGGATGCGAGCTTTTAAAGCCCTCATCGGCGGATGCCGTAATCCTGAAATAGACGGCCGCTTGTTCGCAGGTTTCCATCCTAACTACCAATCAACCGCATCCTTGCCTGTTACTATAAATGCTAATTAATGGTCTTTGTTTCTTTTCGAACTAACCTTTTCCTACTCCAGATTATTCAGTACGATATAAAAACTTTAAAGCCATAATAACAAAGCAAATTCGTATTGATTTCATTGAAACCTACATTAAAAAGAAAACGTTGAAGAAATAATTACAAATCGTTTCTTTTTAATCAATAAATTTTAATGATTTCATTATTTAATAATTAAGAATTATAATCATTATTCTAACTAATTTGCACTTATTTCTTTGAATTAATATTTATGTACTCCAAAAAAAATATAAGATTATAAATAATAACGAAAAAACTGAATTGATATAAAACTTATTGTTTGCAAAGCTTTGTCAAGTTACGAACACACCTCTCGCATATTCTAATGGTGTATGCATACTACTCGATACTAGACAAATAAAGTTGAAGTGCGTTCTTTTATCTACCCGATGTTTGATATGACTCAGAAATATTTGACAGATGTACTATTGGTAGTGACACTGAAATTGAACCGAAACTAATCCTGATATACATTAACACATTACAAAACACATTTTATGTCAATTGGATAATTTTTAATAGTAACATTTTCCTTATTATATTACATCATTAAAAATATTAAAATTTCTCGACTGAAATTTTATAATTTTTATATATAAGGTTTCTGTTAAAAAAAAAAATGTGTTTAAGATTTTCTAAGTGTATCGAATTATGTAATTTTGTAATGTATTGTTGCTTGTCTCCAAACTATAAAAAATAAAAACTAACTTTCTTATATCGTTTAATGGTTAATTTAAAAAAAAAATATAGAGAAAAAAAAAATGGTTCATTGAACAGAAGTCAAATTGACAATGTTGCAAGTAGTAATTACGTAAAGTCGGTGCAGGAATATAGTGTTTCCTTGAGTCGTGTGCAATGTAAATTAATAGTTTGTAACACAATGTCTAAGTTGTCAGACGTTGTAATTAGAATGAGACGCGCAGCCTGGATGCAAGATGTGTTACAACACCTTGAGAAGTTTTACAAATCGAATTATTGAAAATGTAGAGCACCAGATCGTACAACTCCTTAAAACGTGTTTTATTGGCATAGTAAAGTTAGTTTTGCTGAAGAAACTCGAACGTAAAATAAAAGTAATTACGATCATCAAACGAAGCAAATGATCTGTTTTAATAACTTTCATAACAAGGAAAAAAAATAAAATCGATTCGTTAAAAAAAAAACTAAAGGCCTTTTATACGCTTTTTGTACATATATATTTACTTTTATACATGCATAAAGAGTTTTGTACGTACGGTATAATTTCATGTAAAAAATACCACGAAGCGTTCGTGGAGTACAGCTGTGGCTCAATTAAAGGAATGAATAAATCAAAGCGAATAGTGAAATGAAAAAAAGAAAAACGCAGGTGAAGTAAAACGCGCCTGGGGACACAGATAGGAGTTGGATTGAGAGGGTAAAAAATATGGTATGTAGAACCGCGGATAAATATAGTTATTAGATAATGTGTGATTTTTAATTTGATAATTTCGATGGCGTGACGGGTGCAAATAAGGGTTTATGTGTGTGTGTATGTACGCGAGACGACTAAGGGGGTTGCTGTAATTAGAAGGGGGTACGTCTATTATTTCTTTAGTGACAGTTGCTCAGCGAATTTGACGCGAGTGGTTTCTGGAATTGGGAATGGGAGCTCTCTCGTTCCCATCCCATTCCATCCAACGGAGCTCCTGGTTCTAATTAGAGCTGTTTGTACAGCTGTACTCCGTTTAACCTGGCTTCTTGTCACACTAATACCACCAGCACGCACCAATCCACATCAACATCACTTTGCATCTGTTACACACAAAATTAATTATATACTATAGCTTAACCAATCCTCGCTCATTATTTCATGAAACGAAAACTCTTCTTTCAGATCCACATAACCACACCCCAAATCACATCAAGCTTCTCTGCTTTTATGGTAAGTACTGAAACGTTCTTTTTTTCTAAATCATCTTTCTTTATTATCATTACTTTTATCTCTCTTTTTCTCTCACATACTTTTTAATCGTACTCAATTTAGTATACGCAATATAACCAACATTAATGAGCAACTTCATCACAATTTCCTTCCGTTAATTAACAGATGTTCTTATTTTT
>NW_017099710.1:183718-296155 GCF_001412225.1 Nicrophorus vespilloides
TTTTAATATGTTCCTCTCCTTTTCGCTCTGTGTACTCCTTTCACTAAAATACTTCAATTTATTTCAAACATCAGTCATACACATGGCTTCCGGTAATGAGTTGTTCCACTAAGAGGCTTTTGATGATCACTAAAATCTTCAATGCCCTTCCGGTTGTAGACTGTACAGATTCTCTCTAAAAGGTTTTGGTTTTAATTTATTTGATGCTTTCAGCACTTTATCAAAGCATACATATACAATAAAATAATAACATTCAACAACACATTTTTTTGTTGTTCTGTATTTGCGATATAAATTGGCACAGTAATAAATTGAAAAAAAATATTGCTCCAATTCCATATAAATCCTATGAACGTAAAATATAATTGAGTACATAACAAGATGAAAAAAAGCATGTAAAATTACAATGAATTACGATGAAAGTGCAATATGGATTGTTTTTTATTTCATGAGATTGGTTTTCTCTGTTTAATAATGAAATGACCAAAAACGTATCCTAACAATTTTTTGTTGTCCTTGTGCTTTACATAATTTTATGATTGTTTCAATTCATGACCCTAAAAAATATATATATATATTATGTAACGCCAAGAATTGACATTATGTAAATGATATTGTTTGTTATGAAGAAACAAATTGCAATGATTAAAATTAGTAAAATTGTCTTGAAATCTTTTTTAAACTGTGCAATTTTTATTACAAAACTAGTTGAGATTTAATATTAGTGAAGTTTAATAAATTTAAAAAAAAACATTTCCATTTGGTCGAGGAGACTATAGATTACCAGGATTCAGGACGAAAATAGTCTTGTGCAATCTGCCGTACTAAATAATGCAAGGTAGTTGAAAATGAAGCGAACATGGGTTTTAATAAGGATAATAGATTCTGAAGCAGCCCACGAATGGAAATGTGAGCGAAAAGTGGCCGGCGTTTTAATTATAAGACAGTAGCAGATCCTTGGGACGAATCCTGCTGAAATACCAAGCAGATGTAAGCGAGGGGATGCCGGGTCGGATCGTGTCGGGTTCGGAAGAAACGGGTGGTTCGAGGGGGGTTTCAGACGGACGGCTTGAGCTTGAAAAAGTGGCGGAAATTAACACTTTCTTACCTTTCCACCGGTTCCGACATTCTTTGAGGATTACTTTATTAATTCTCGTTTTAATTTCTTTTCCATCTAAATTACTTTTGACGCGGGATGAAGGGGTGTTTGTATGGTATGGCAAGGCATGAGCGGACGTCTTTTGTGAGAATGAACTGCTTTAAAACAATCCATCTCCTTGACGTAATTAAATATAAAAACACGGCTGCAGCAGCCAACATCCATCCCCGCGCCACCAATTTTTCTCACCGCCTGCAGCATTATTAAAAGTATACAGTGTAAATATCAATTAGATCTTGTCTGCAAAACTCATGCTTACATCCTCCCAACGATAACTATCCTTCTTTGAGAGTCCATATCGAAATCCCGACAATCAAATTATCAACATTCAAAATTTCGACAACCATGCGTTACACAATTACGACAGTATCAAAATCCCGACAGTATCAAAAATCCCGACAAACTTAATACCGACAGTATCAAAATCGGGATTATGGTTGTTGCTACAGCTTCTTTGAGTATACCTTTGTTGCAAGATCGAGTTACTAAAGTGTTCGATTATGTTGAATTAGGTGGCTGTAACTGAGCATCCGCAAACTGTAAACTTATTGCACACAATTTGATATCACCTCGGCACCCTCTGCAGGAATTCCTGATGCTGTATATACAAGCGAAGCACTTGATTCTACAAACGAAACCACGCTGGGACTCAATAGCAATATGGAACGATTTAATGGGCGGATCGGGTGGATTTTACGTGCGACCGAGTAGGCAATAATCCCGACGTTGCTTTCCAGGAGCAAGACCCAAAAGCCGAACTAAAATCCAATGAGTTACCATTAATATTGGATTACACACACTCATAGCTTTCCGAACTTTAATTCGGAACCATTTTTATATGACCTCTTTTGTTTGCCGATTCCGGATAACTCCATATTTCTTTTTCCTTCCATTACTGCTCAAATCGATTTCCAGTTTTCATCTGCTCAGTTTATCACAATACGGCCAGCTTACAATAACTCAGAATAGATTACTATTTTCATATCCAGAATTGATTATCCCCCTTTTCTTTACAGGAATTGCGTTAGTTCTATTTCCAACATCCATTCTACTAAAACGTATTACTTGAAATCGCTAACTATCATAAATATAAAACCGTTATTTCTATAAAAAGTCTTATACAAGCAATCACTTAACCATAAACTAAATCCTTTATAAAATATTTTCATAATAATTCTCACATTTGAATTACTAAAAGTATTTTGCGATTATTTGTAAATTTTAAAAGAATTAAAAAAATATACGACTAATTGACAAATTATAATCAAGGAGTTTCATAATATGCTTCGAATAAAAGGTAAGATAATTGTTGAAGAATATGTGAAAACTAATAGGAGCTGAATTCCATCTCTTAATATATGTATATTCAGATGGCTTAGAACTAATTCGTAGCTCGGGGTGCTTTTTGTGGGCGTTCATTTGGAGAAGTTGGCGAATAATTTTAGTTCAGTTCAAGCCAGTGAGAGAGAGAAAAAAAACACAATGGAAGTAGTGTGTGTTTCGCTAAGTTGGAGGAAGTTGGAGACGGTGATTCTAAGTTGTGCATAAATATACCCCTCTCTCTGTATGTGTGTGTATATAGTAGGTAGATATATAATGGGACCTGGAGCGATTCAATTCGATGTAGACAAGTTAGAACCGTCATTACAAGACGCCGCTGCGGCATCTTCCTGCCCTTCAATCTGGGACATCGGCGAAGGGCAGACGCCTTCGCCCTTAAAAGTTTAATTGAAACTGGATCCCCTTTCGCAGGAGAAGCGCCAATGAAATTTCCCGAAGATGATATCGGTCAGTGGTTAATAGATTGTGCCCAGAATGCGTTATAGAGTTATACACCGGAAACGCGTGGAATAACTAATAACCATCATCTCTGCGCGATGACGTTTATCCCAAATAATGCGGGGCCTCTACGCTTTCACATTTTTTTTTAAGTTCATACATTGAGGGCCCCATTTCATATTTATTTCCGGGGCTTCAAAACTTGATTCTCTTCACCAGACACCAGAAACATCGGATACAATCCTATTTAATAATTCATTCAAAGTCAGATTTTATGACGTGATAAATATGATAAGTCTTAAAAGGCGAGACTCCTGTACATACTATATTTCATAAAACATGTGAGGCTTCATTTATTTTATATTAGAAACTGAACATCCTCCCCCGTTCCGAATAAATCCAAGCGCGATACTCCTCTCTATATCTCACGCGCCTTTGCATACAAAATTAATCACTTTTACCACGAAATTTACTGATAACGTCTCCAGGATCCGTGAATTCCCCTTGAAGCATTATATACACACACCCTCTGAGAGCGAAAGTCTCACAAGAATAATTATTAATTTAAAAGAAAAAATAGGGTGGGACAGTCCATTACAATAATTGATATTTATAAAATTTAATACATTTTTTTGCCTATAATATTTATGTAATTGTATTAACCGTAGCTTCTGTAGAAACCTCAAAAATTAATTAGTTTTTTGAATTTAATTATCTTATTTTAATTAATTAGACGTATTAATGATTGAAAAGTTGATTAAAAATAAATAAAACAAAATCGCAACAATAAAAGTTTTTTTTCATACATAAACCTTGAAATTAGATTTTTTTATTATTTTTCATTTACAGCCCTTGGGCAGACAAATAGCCTGCAAATGGTTTCAATTAAAAATGCGATATTGTGCTGAGCGATAAACCATAAACTGAATGGCATTTCCTTTTCAGTAACTAGACGAAATAATTCATTCGAACTTGTTGATTGTGAACTTTCATTAAAAAACAAAACGAAACAACGCCAACAACTGTGGACAAAACAACCGCAGCAGAGGGAAAGAGAAAATAATAATAAAAAAAACAAACAAACAAGCACATTCGAAGTAAACTCAAATTGTGTTTTCAGTAATTGCATCTGTTTTGTGAAACTCGAATCGAACGTGATTAACAACTTCTTGATTGCTGCTCAAAACAATTCTAATAATTCTCCAACCCCAATTTTAACTATTTTTTTTTTGTTTGCGAATTCTTTTTGTTTTGATTTTCAACAAACTTCATTTAACTAAAGTATCATTTTTTCACATATAGTGCAAAGTTTTGTTTTTAATTCATTCATTCATAAAAGTTGTACAAAAAGAGAATTCATTAAAATATTCTGACAATAACATAATTCGTTACTAAAATCTGTTCGAAAACTTAATTGAAAAGTTTGAGTTTTGTTCGTAAACCGAAAGTTTATGTTTGATTTATATTCGTGAACCGAAGCATTCGAGAACCGATGTTCCATACCAATTTCATTAAAAGAAAATATATTTTTTTTTGTAAGAAGATTAATAATAAATAAATTTCCACATTTCGATTTGCATATTGAATACTTAAAACAATATGTGGATTTAATCATAAATATACTTTTGTTCCAATTTATTTCATAAAATATATAGTTGCAAAATCAACAATGAAATTTTGAGCTCCATAACCACAGAATACAAAAAAAAATAATCAGGCAAAATGAAACGCTATTACACATTGAATTTTATTTATTTGTCCATTCATATTTACACGCATGTGAAATATATTATTATATAATTAAATATGAACACAACGTGTAGATTAAATAAATACAATTTGCACATTGATCCATCGGCAAAAATTACACAAAAACACAAATTTTCATTCATTCATTTTAATATTTTCTATTTTATTTAGGAGAAAAATCTGTAATTATATTTTTTTTAAGTATGCGTGTAAGATTTTAGTCGAATGCAAAGTAGGAAAAATTAACGTGATTCTAATGAGGTCACCATTGCATTAATTACGATGGATGGGAACGTTATTGGTGGTGCATTTAAGGGAAAATGTAGGTCAGAAAATTAAAAGCCCAAATATTAATAGGATTGTGTGAGAAGCAAGAAATTATCGAATGCAGAACTTTAAATCACGTTAATATTACAATATATTCTGTTTTACAGCCGTTTTATTAGATGCATTCTATCCAGAATCGCAGTTTTGCAATCGCGGTCCCAGATCAAGCATTACATAAAGTGTATGATTCAGTATATGATAGTTATGTTATTTCTGGTTTGTCTTTACCATTGGATGATGGTTTAAAGATTTATTGACCGACTTAAAAACGTTTTTAAGAAATAATTTATTATGACTTATTTCAAGTTAAGTCATCTTGTATAAAATATAATGCAGTAAAATTGGTTTTAAAGAAATTTTTAAATATGGGAATGCACAAATAAAATAATTATGTTATTATATATAGTATCAAAATCATAAAATGGATTGAAATACGCATGCGCAACGTTGCTTATAAAGTGCAGTGTGGAGACAGCATTATAGAATTAATTGTTCGAACCAACAAGAAAACTTTATAACATGTCTTCTAGAAATGTGGCCAATAATAGTAATAAAGAGAATCAAATATGTGAAATAATGTCAAAGGACACTGATCAAATCGAAGGAGAAGAATAATTTTTTAATAAAATATTATTCATAAACGGGTGAGTTTAGTGCTGCATGTCGTCGATGGCTATGGAAAAATAAATTTTACATCATAGAAACAATGGTCCTTGCCGGTCGTCTTCAGGCCATGCACTGTTCCCTTTTGTGCCCAAGTAATCACGTCCAGAGACGTGAGCTTCACGGTCGAGAGCATCGCGGCGCCCGCCAGACGCCGCAAGACGTCTTTCAGTTCCAATTGGCGCTTCCCCAATAAGCCATTGTTGTCGGCCAGCCCGTTATTATGCATATACATGTATCGCATTGTGGTCGACCACTTTGTCATCCAGGAAACCCGCAGTCCGACCGTTGGAGACCGACTCGTAAAAGCAAAAACGGAGATCTTATTTCCATATCATGATAGATTCCACTATCCTTCCCCATTGAAACGGCGATTTCGCCCCGCACGAATCCGAAAACTCATTTCATGCCAGTAGCTCCGACCGCCCCCGCGCCTTATCCCGCCTGAAGAAAGCGCGCAGAAAAAAAAAAGAACCCGCTCCCCCGGAGCGCAAAAGTAGAGGAAGAAGAAAAAAAATGAGGGGTTGAAAAAAGAAGAAAATAAAACACGCTCTCACATACAAATAAATAATAATAGGCTGTTCCGTTCCGAAGACTTAAGGGGGCGGCGGAAAAGCAAAGACCTAAATGGAATGTATTTCTTGTTTTTATCGAGACGTTCAAGTTTCAGTTGAGAACACCGAATATTTTATTGACAGCTTCGACGTTTGACTTCCACAAGCATTGATTAAAATTTCACGAGGCGTCCACAATAAATTTGCATACATCCTAGGAATGCGGGGGTGGGCGGCAACGGCGAGGGCAGTGGGGGGACGGTGAAGTCCTGCAGCTATGCTTCTGCACGCGGTTTCCCCCCGTAAATATTTTATACATAGAACTTTTAATAAATAGATTAAAAATGCACGAGCGTCGAGTGAAAACTTTTAAATTGCCTTTCAATTACGGGGAATCCAAAATTAATAAGCTTATAATATCTGCTCCCGAAACAAGGGCGCTTCATCCCATGTGCATCCAAATTAAAAAATTTAATTATATGTATTTATATACATAATATGTAACGTGGCTCTCATATACCAACATAAGAACTATTTCAGTCAAACTTACTAAAGTTAAGCAATGGACAGATGATCTTAAAAATTGACAAATACATGATATAATACAAACGGCTAATATAAAATTTAAAATATAAATTTTCTTTAAATAAATTAACAATGTTGTAATTACTGTATTTTTGTTGTATGCAGAAGTTGAAAGACAATTTAGTCAAATCTTTCCAAAGTGATTAGATTTGTGCTACTTCCGGTTTTCTTGTAATTTGTTTTTTTTTAATAGATGTATGTTATTAAAAAACATAGCTTTTTCTTTAAATAAATTAGCAATGTTTTAATTAATGTATTGTTTTTGTATGCGGAAGTTGACAGACAATTTAGTCAAATGAATGCAGTGAATAGAGGTTCAATTGTAGACGGTTTGGGTTTGAATCCAAGCAGATAACTTGCCTTGTGCCCTTGGGAACATCGCCAAATTCTGTTCTTCTCTATATGTTCCAAAGACTTACCAAACGCCCGGAGCAAATTAATCGGTCTGTAGTTATCAAGTCATCCACCGTTCAATATTGATTTCTTTATCATATTACTATTGAACTGAAATCCCAAAGTTATAGATAAAATAAAGAATTTTTAATTAAAAAAAGAACAAAAAGTTTTCTATGAGATATTTAAGTGATTACAATATAAAAATGACTTGAGTTGGTCACCCATCCAAATGTTATTAGCTATAGATGCTTAACTTTTATAAGTTGTCCAACATCAATAGACATCACATTCACAATATTTGGAAATTATATAGTTGTTATGAAACTGGAATTTTTAGTTAATTAACGGATTGAAGACAATCAAAAAAATATTTTTAATTAAAAAAAAAATTAATAAACTTTTCTGTCAAATATTTAATGATCTATCTCCGTGTAATAAATTATGTTTATTTTAATTGTTGATCTAGAATTTATGATTAATTAGTAGATTTAAGACTAAATACTATTAATTAAAAAAAATAAAGTTTTTTGTAACATTTTTAATAAGAATAATTTTTGAAATACGCTTTTCCTTTGTATATATTTATGAAGATGTGTACAATAAATTAAGTTTATTATTATTGTGTCGATCACCCAAATTTCTTGTTTAACTTTAAAATTATGTCAAACGTTAATTATACATTTTGAAATACCATTAAAGATCATCATTTGTTTATTACATGTTTACTCTGTATCTGTTATTTCCGTTTAATTAACGACTTCAATAAATTGCTAAGTCCGGCGGTTCCGGTTCTGGTTTCACGCGTTTTAACGAATTGTTGACGCTCCTATTTATGTTCGACTTAGTCGAATGCAACGCTAAACGCAAACAATAATTAATAATTTTCAGCGTAAAACGATAATCCCCATTTATAATGCGTAATCCCATCGAATCCAGCAGACATTTACACGAACGAATGTATTTGTATTATTTTCACGAGACTGAAGGAATGAGAAACAAACAGAGAGAGAAAAAAAGAGATGTATAATATATATCTGCTATTCTTGCGCGACAAGGGCTTAACATTAATTAGAAACGTGATTTTAATTAATTTCTACACTTTGTTTCACTGTTTCTTCTTTCGTTCTCTTCGTTGTTCCGTGCATTTCAATAATTGAGCCAAGGACTGTAAATATTTTTCGCAATTGCGTGGAAAGAAGAAAGAACTTTGCTGCCTGCCATTCGGTTGTTAAACTTTCTCGCTTAATGTGACACTTATTTTACATAACTCTTTTCAACTTTTTCATAACTTTTCTTTGAAAATTTCAATGAAAACCGCTTTATTCGGATTAAATTACACTTTGTCCTTTTTCTTCACAAAAAAAAATATTATTAAGATAAGATAATTTTTATTCATGTTTTCAATATTCCAAAAATAAATTGACATGTGATTAGGTAACAAATATAATAATTATCACGTAACGTAATAGGTATTGTTTCAATAAAACCTATTGAAATTAATAATAATAAAAGTTCTATGATCGTTTTTTTTTTGTAATTAATTAAAGCCCAGTTTCCTTCTATGGATTCCATTGTTTCTCACAAAATCATATTATATAATTTCATATACAAAAGCTTCTCATATTCAATATTAATTTGTTTGATTTACATTTAGAATAATAATTAATTAATACATTTACAAATTAGGGACAAATAAAAATTGTATTATATAATTTTTCAGTTTTTCATAATTAGTTTTATTAAATATTATATTACAAAGTAAAAGAATTTTAAGATACTTAAAGGTATGTATAATAAAATTGAAAGAATGAGATAACTGTTTTGTATCGCGATGTTCGAAGTAGTAAATCATTATGGGAATAGGGCGAGCATTTGGAATGATGTAATAAAAAGGGTGTATCGAAACAATCGATGTTTATTGGGGATTTAAAGGTATTAACAAGAGTAACAGCAACAATAATCATGGTAAAAATGTGTGTCGGTCATTGTTGTCGGTTGAATTTGTTGGAACGCAATTAGGTCGCATATCTGTCGTGTTGTTTCGACATCCGCGAAGCCTCACAGCAAGTGTATTTCATTTTGGCTTTCGCAAAGTGTAGAAGACGACTTAATTAGAATCGATGTTGGTTTATCATGGTTTTGCGAGCCGAGGCCAGGGCGTCAGCGGGAATTCCTGTTTTATTCCATGTAGCTATAAAATCCAACCCCCCGACCTCTGCGACTCCCGCCACCCATCTTGTATGGGCAATAAACTCCAGACAAAGCATATGTATTGTATTATTTTATGAGGTTCCCTAGTGTCGCTCCGAACGATAACCGACCAAACCCTGTGTCACAACTACCCCCTCCTTCCTTCATGAAAACAACCCCCTCAACCGCCTACACTGATCATCGCCTGGGGACGTTTGGATTTCAAATGAATGTGTAAATATGATTATTTTTGTTTTTCGGGGGTGGCGGCAACATATTGAGAGAAGAGGCGGCGAATGATTTATGTGCGTTCGGAGTAGCTTCGTCAACAAACCCATGCGATATAAATGGGAAAAGGAGGTGGCAGGACGGGTTCCGAACGGAAGATATGTCCCCCTTTTTTTTCTGATTATCTTCTTCCTCTTCCTCTCACTCCATTTTTTTCCCTCTTTCTTTGTTGCCGCCATTGGAGATGACAAATTTAGCTTTACGCCAGACAAAAAGTGTTATATTAAAGTGACGATAAGAATTCGCAATGTTTCTTGCGGAAATTGAACGTTCTCTTTCTTGCAGGTCCTTATAATTCGTCGTGTCCTTCGTTTTTTTTTGCATTCCTTTATCTTATTTGTCTGCATTCTAACCTACCTATAGTTATGCCATCTCGTGAAACATTTTTAAATAGTAATGTTAATATAAAAAAATATATTTTTTTTACTTGATTTTCACCATTAAATAATTACACTTAATTAAGCAGTTTAAATTTATAAGTAGACAAAAATTCTCCATAAAATTTGATATCTTTGGTATTAAAATAAAGTTAAAGTGTGAAATAGCTTATATGAACTCTTCGGCTTTGACACTTTTGTCAAGGTTATTGAGATAGGATAGCTATTACAGTATGGAGAATGCTGTGTATGGTTGCGGAGATAGGGGTCGTTCAGTTTTGTTGCGGCTCTTGAAATATTTAATATAATAAAAGTAAGTGTGTTGGCGTTTGCCGGTATAGGTGGCGGAATCAGGCCCGGAAAATCATTATAAATACAATAACGAGGCCGAAGCTTGCGCGAGGAGAATTGGTGTAATCCTTAAATTGTATTAGCCCAACACAGGAGAGAGAGAGCACAGCACGTACCGTGCGCTGCTAGGAAGTGGATCCGACCCGGATCCCGTTGTGTACGTAATACACCAAGACCAAGAAGACCCGGTTGGCTTCATTTACAAGTTTAATGACGCCGTATAAGCTAATTAATATTTGTCCTGAAAGTTATCAAATAGTTGATTATTAAGTTACAATGTTATTAGCATATTACCTTTTAGCTCTCGACCGGATATAGCTTTAGATGCATCGATCCCGGGTTGAGATACCACCGTTACCGGATCATAATTCCAAACACACACACGTATACTTATACGTATACGCACGCTTGCATACATATAGACAAAGCTAATATTGTTTATGATGTATGTACTACATTATATTATGCATGTACTTAACATCGCAGAGAAGACTTGCAACATCAATTCGCACACTAACGGCTATCGTACCTCAATCACTTTACATGATTACGCTTTCATGAATTACCATAGCATGACGCCTAATCAACCATTAATGCATATTAATCCATCAATTTCCGATGCGGAAACAAATTTCAAAGCTTCCAATCCTCCGAGCCATGGACAAAGAGCAGCAAAAATTCATAAATAAATAATAAAAAAAAACTTTAAAAAATATATATATATATTAAAGACAGAGGAAGAAAAACGTAATCCATGTACGTAGGAAAAGCACCGACGTCCGAAGCCGCGGAGCGAGGACTTTTTAAAAACTTGCTCCGCAGCGTACTTAACCGAAACTTTTGAAGCCCGTCAAAATATTTCACACTTACGGGGCAACGTAAAGAAAAGAACTCACCAACTTTTATTTATTTACTCCTTTTTTCTGATATTTTTATTTGTTGTTGTTGTAATTGTTGTTTTCTCAGCGATTGCAAAGTTTTTTTTAAATTATTATTATTAAAACGCAACGTCTTTGGTTTTTGATTAATTATAAGAAACGCGTGTAACGGTATAGTCTGTAGCGACGTTCCCAATTATCTAAGTTTTAGCACAAAGCACACATCGATACCCCAAAATTATTATAATGGGCTTTTGTGTGCTGCAATCGCGTTATACCATTATTACATAATTTCAGCAAGGCTCATAGTAAATTTTACCACATCAGTTACCTGCGTTTATATTAATTGATTTTATCTTAAGAATATTTTTAAAGAATTTAAAGATGATATAAAGATACGTTTATTTGTTAAATTTATATCTTGCCCACAAAATATGGTGTCTTGCAATTACAGATACACAAATAATTATAAGGTAGTTGACAATAAATAATTTTTGAAAATGTTATTTACACCTCATTTTACACGGTACTTTCTTTAAACGGTTTCGCTTTTACACGGTTTAAAAAAAATGTTGAAAATAATCGATCTTAAACGTTTTTTGAATACTTTTCGATTTACACGGTTTTACATTCAAAAAGTTAAATTTTCGATACATACGTTTTTATCAGGAATCTATCTACCATGTAAATAGTAATACATGATTAAATTATTGTCATATTGAAAAAAATTACAAATCTAAATTTTAAAATAATTTCTTTATGAAAATCAAGTCAGGATTTTTTTTTGTACTTTCCCTGTCAAAATTTAATTCCACCCCTGACTAATATTAAACCTTATACGTACGTGATTTCTTTTTTCTACCCTCGCTTTGTGTATATTACAACATGTCACACCGTTCTTTTCTTTTCGTGTGTCACTCACCATAACATTAAGGCAATTCCGATACTTCCGAAGATGATTAAATTTCGCGGCGGAGCCTAGAAACAAGACATGATCGTACGAATATGAAGGAAAGATGAGGAGGTATGCATGTAAGGAAACCCGAAGCACAGCGAAACCGCCGATCCCCAAATTACACGAGCGCTGATTACATAATACTGTAATTACTTGCATTTAATTACTACCATATATATATATAATTATTTATTTTTAGTAATTCCGAGCGCGTTTCGTTTTAATTAAATTCCTGGAATGATTTGCGTTCCGTCTTAATTTACGAACACAAAAAATAGTAATTATTTAACGGTCGTTATTAATTTATATGCAGAAACGAAAGTTTCAACATTGTCGAACTTTTTGTTGGATCGTGTTGCTCTCTTTAACATTTATACTTTTTTTTACTGCTGGTCAATACTCTCACAAATACGATTGTGTATCCTGGATTAATAATTACTGAAACGCGAAGCAAACAGTGCGGAACATAAAAGCAAGGAAAAAAAATTACACACAACGAAGCCCATGCAACTCCGTTGGGAATGTTTGATAAAAAGCACGCATCTTCTGTAGCATATTTTATTGTCTTTTAATTTTGTTTCTAATACTACAATACTTTTTGTGTAAATCAATATATCGCCGTGTTAAATAATACAATTTTGATGAAAGTTGCCTAAGTTGGACTAGAATTCTCTATTTTTTTTAAATAAATTATATCATTTCTAAGATATTACTTTTTTAATTAAAAACATAGGTGGTCCAAATTAGGCAACTTTTCTCCTTACGTGCGTAAGTCTAATAATATATTTTTTATGTATCTTAAATATATTATATGCTTCGTCTCTTTTGACCCAAATGTAACAATTTTACTCCGAATATGAACGAACGAGACTTCTGTAATTGTATTATACAATTTAGAGGACAAGAATGGTTTAGATTGGACAAGAATTATCATTATTTTGTTTGTAATTAAAATAATATATGGTCCAAAGTAGGCAACTTTTGTCAATACGTTTATAAGTTTCAAAATAGTTTTGTTTCTTGCGTTTCATATTTAATCCAATTATGTATCTAAATATATTATATCTTTTGCTTTGTCTCTTTTTCCCCAAATGTAACGATGTTATTTCGAATGTGAACGGGACTTCGAAAACTAATGTGATAAACTTTCGTTCCATGCCCATACATCGACCGCATTTAACTGAAATTTCTGCAATACTATTATGTTAAATAAGCAATCCTCTTACACGATTACAAGCGAAGTCTAAGCAGCTCATTATTATTCGGTAATAAAATCTCCCATCGGATGGAAAATTTCGCGTGCGACTCGTGCGGCTGGTGGCTTCCATAATTCCAACGCACACATGCATAATCCAAAAAGTTGTTAAAATGTGTCCTGCGGACATTAAAGCCAGGACCAGCGGGTGAAAAAAAAAGAGGAGGAGGAGGACAAAATAAAATTTAAAAACCTCCCTTCGTTATTTTTGTTTTTTTTTGTCCTTCCCTAGTGCCACGTAAATAATTTTCGCGAATTTCTCTCGCTTTCTATATGGAGTTCATTTTTTTTAGTCTTCGACCCTCACCAATGTTTCTAGAGAGCCCCCAACCCTCCGGTTCTGTTTTCAGCTGATGACATATTTAATGAGGGAATTTCATTTATTATGTGGCCGAAAGTAAGAGGCAAAAAATGTTCGTACACATTTATAACTCTCCGAAGACAACAGCAAACAAAAAAAAAGTGACAGTTTTAATTATATAATGCGACTGCGAGTCATGTTGTCAACTTATCGGATTAAAATTTATGTTAAATAAAAATTACAGAATTTGTTTTAACAATCATTATAATCAATGTGTAATTAATTTAATTAACACAAAATATTTTACTTTTCACGATTATTTTTATAAGCACGAAAAATTTGGACTAAAATATTTCATAATTTTAAGAATAATTTATTTTATTTTGTATTTTACAAAATAACTCTCATTTATTAATAATTTAAGTGTTTAGTAAATATTTTAATTGAATCATAGAATCCATTAAGAGTAATTAGTAATATATGGATATTATTAATAAACTAATTAATATTTAAATTTGTTAATTTTGTTTAATTTTCGAAATGGTTGTTATTAATTGAATGTATTATTATTATCCGGTTTCCTTTGTTGGGTCGTTTGACTATTATAGGCTTGGATTAATTATATATGCATTACAATCTAATTATTCCACAGTTGCGAAGGATTTATCACACATATTGATGCAGTTTAACCACAGTTGACAAACATAATTAGTTCCTAAATGATGCTTCAAAACTAAATTGTTCGGAAACCGAAAATATTTTCAAATCTCACCAAAAAATCATTGCATTTATCAATTAGTAATATACATAAATATTGAAAAAAAAAACAAAATATAAATGAAATTTATTATAATTTTATTTACAAAGAAGAGTTGATAGTATAAGTACATCTCACGTAACTACTGACCAAATTATCTGTATAGAACATTTGTTCGTAAACCGAAATATATTACATTGTTAGGAAACCTATGCATTTAAGAATAGAAGTTCTAATATTACAATGAAATAGTTTCAATTTGTTCGAGAACCGAATTGTTAGGAAACCTATGGATTCAGTAACAGAATTTCTAATGTATAGTAAAACTGCATTTAAAGTTTCAATATGTTTCTAAAATCTATCGAAATTCGCTTCACAAAGGGAATGTTATTCAGGATGTTGTTAACACTACACGTAGAGGGTGGTGAATAAAAAAATCATGAAATATCCTTTCGGGGATTAAGGACACCGAAAATTGGTATTAAGCTTCTTCAGAAGCGCGGGTTTGGGGGAGAATCAATTAAATTTTATTATGTTCGATAGTTCGAGTTTGCTCTATCGAGATTCACTTTAATCTCGGTGGAGGGAATTCACTACTAGTCTATTTCATCCTCCTTTTTTTCGTACTTCTTTTTTCCTGTCCTCCGACGAAATCATCAATTAATGTCTTGGCGAATTACACTCATCTCTTGGATGAAAACTGAGAGGTCCTCTTTAAAGAGCGGTCTGCTTCCATACTTCAACGGTTCGAATTGATTAGTGACTTAATCTTACTTACAATTTCATCTTTCTTTCTATACTATTTTTTTTTCACTCCTCCGTCGTTCAACGATCAATTATTGCCACGGCCTTAATCTTCAGCGATTCATCAATGACAGCGAAAGTATAATAAATAGTTTTAAGTGGAAATGAATTCGTACCTAATTACATTCATTAACGTCATTTATAATAAAACATAATGCATTTATATTCTATCAGTTTTATTTTATTTGTATATATTTTTAAGCTTTCAAAACAATCGAAATTGAAATATTATTAATGAAATATTTTAAACGACAAATTGAAATGTTATAAATTAAATATTTTAATACATTACAGCTCAAACTATTAAAAATACATTTTATAAAATAAATACATAAAAAACGGTTGTTCGTAAACAGAAATTTCCTTATACAAAAATTAAGTAAAATTTCATAATCCTTTCTTAAAAATCAAGACAATAGTTTCTTTAAATCTTTATAATAATAAAAATATTTATACTTTTTATTTGAGATAATTCTATATAATTTTTTTAATGAAAAATTGCGGATTTTATAAAACTTATTTCACTTTGCTGAAATGATTTGTTTGGTTGAATTAAAATTGATGCAATTTAACAAATGAAATGAAATACGCACCGCAATAACTTTTTGTTTATATTTAATTAAATCATTATTTACGCATTCTGTCCATATGCGGTATAACCAATCAATATGAAACAATAATAAAGCATTTATTATGTAATTACAATTTAAAGGTATGTAGATTTTGGTCTTCCGGCACAAATTAATATATTTGCTTTTCATTTTCAATACACAAACATTTGTTAAGTAAATTTAGTTTTAAAATATTACAGGAATACCTCGCATAGTGCGACTAATTAGCAATCGAGGTCTTTCAAACAGCACAAAAGGAGACTTATTTATATTGTTGAGTTAATTTAGTTTAATAATAATACTGGAATACCTCGCATAGTGCGAGCAATAAGTTTAGTCATTATACCGCACTTTTTAAAACAGCACTAATCAAGGACTTTCAAACCGCATAAAAATAAGTAGTATAAAAAGAAACCTGAAAAGAATATAGAAATATCTCGTATAGTGCGTTTAGTGAATATCCCGCATTTTTTGAAACAGCACTAATCGAAGATTTTAAATCTGCATAGACATAAACACAAAACAAGACTTAAAGTTAATTAAATTTTATTTTCTTTTGAAATTTTCAAACCGTACTATAGTGAATCCGCACTGATTGAAGTCGCACTATGAGAGGTGTTGTTATTTGTTTCTAAGTAAATATATTGTATTAATAACTGTTTTATTTTGTTGCATGAGATTGGCTACTTTGTGATTCGAGAATGTAAACATAGTTGCAGAGAATTTGAGAGGAATCAAGAGGAAAGTTGAATGCAGGAGCATCTCGGATACATAGAGAAGATATTCAACGGCAGTAATAAAACTTTAATTAGAGCGTTTAAGGAAAACATGTTGTTGTGAAATGTTCATCGCGCATGGTAGTAGGAAGATTTTAATATAGGTGAAGTCTGTTCAGATCAAATATTTGATTCGGTATTAAATTGCATAAAGCACGTTCTCTTCGGCCATTCCAAGACGAAATACACACACAGACAGACAGACATACAGAGAAGATACACGAAAATTTAATTATAAACCTCAAAGACATGCCGCCGCGCATTGCGAATGTGTCTGATCCTCTGTACGTACGTCTGTATCTGTGCACGTCTCTATCTGTGTACATGAATGCTCTTTGTGAGTGTGGGTGTATGTGTGTATTTGGTCAGGGATGAAATATGTAACGCAATAATAAATGAAAGTATGTGCGCCAAAGCTGTGTACTCTGTGTTATTATATTATTAATTGTGGTTCCGGTCTATTGAATAGCATCAAGAGGGTCTCCTCTCTCGTAACAAAAGTCCCAACTCGCAGACGGAATATCATGAAAACTTAAAACGAACCGCATCTCTCACAATATTTTGATTCGGGTCGCAGACACACGGTCATAAACAATTTATTAATATCGGCTTGCACGGAAAGGAAAACAAAATAAAAAGAATTACGATATGAAAAGAAAAATATTGTGAAGGAAATGAAGAATACAAGGAAAAAAATATGACAAAAGAAATGGAGAAGGATGAAAATTAATTATTTATTTTATTTTTTTGTTTTTATTTTTTTTTTTGATGTCGGTGAAATTAAATATTTGCGTGGATGCGATTCCACTCGAGTTTTATTAAAAAATATTTGCGTGTTCAGATCATTCAGTTATACACAGAAATTACATTTGTTGTATGATTGATCCATTTATACTGTATATGAAATTGTTTATACTTCTGTGTAAAACTTAAGTATTTCATGTTATTAATTTATAGAATATTTTACTCTTTAGTTATTAACTAATTATTATACCAAAAAAATACAATTGTTTTATTATTTATCAACTTGATGAAAACAGCATTTTTGAAGTTATACATGTAATTATATAGAATAAGTAGATAATAATATTTTTTTTTACATTCGTTATTTTATAGAATAACTATAAATTATAAAGTAAGGGTTGGAACTATGACCATTAGTATTTGCTGATAGAAAATGTATTTGTTTCATTCTGAAATTGTTTTAGTTGAATACGGATTTGATAAAGTTTTAGAGTGTCTGGCATTTAAAATATAAAATATGGGATGGAAATAAAGAGAAAAGAAAAAAAATATTGTCAATGTAGATATTATCATAAAGAAGCTTCTCTGCTAACGAAAACCTAACATTTACAAACGATTTCTTTGCATATAAGATATCGTTATTCACCATGTTTAGAAAGCAATATAAACAAAGCGATGGTGCGGTCGTTGGTTACGGAATATGTTTGGAAAGGCAGAGATATAGGATGAAGGGAAAGAGAAAAGCTTTGAATTTAAAAGAAGCAAGTAAAACAGTGAGTGGGCGGCGATGTTGAATAAAAAGCAGGGATTCGTTTCAATGTGTGCGTGCGAAAGGGATGGGGGGTAGCGGAGGCGGCGAAGACGGCACGGCAAGTGGCGGAGAGATTGGGTCCAGAGAACGATGTCTGTAACGGTCTAACGACTCGAAATCGCTGATGTTGCTACGGCGATGATTGAATGAATGTATAAGAAATGGCACGTCCGGAATATAATGCGAAGGGGGTGAAGCTGTAAAGGGTGGCCATAAGCAAGTATGATCGCAGATGAAACGTTCCATGCTGCTGAACTAGTCTGAGCCTGAGTATATGGGGAGGGTTGTTTTTGGAAAAGGAGGACGCTAGGAACGTGACCCGAGTTATGGCACTGTCGAGGAATGTCCTGGTTTTAGAAGAAAGCTGATATGTAATTGGGGATGGTAGTCTAGGACACAGGGGGTTAGTGCGCGAACGTGACTGATGAACTGCTCGATGAGTAACCGTGTCGTGATGTATTGTATTTCCGTCCACTAAACCCTATACCACCCTTCCACTCCATCCCTTATAAGAAACCCAATTACGTAAACCGGGACCTTTCGATTCTACCTTCAAACAACAACAAATGAAAAAAGACTACAGAACACGTGGACAGGACCTGTCCAAATCCTGGATTAGCTCACAACAACAACTAATACTTCAAGCGTCATCCAATCAGAACGCCCTAATGCGCTTTCAACGATCCTTTACCTATTATAAACCACTAGTTTTAACAAATTGAAAACAATTCATCACCGTATTCTATACACGGATGCACATACATATATATTTAACAAAATGTAACAAATGTTTTGAAATACACACGTTATTACAGCTTGTAAACTATAAAACATTTAGAGTAATAAATGTAATAACCCATTTTCGAAGCTTAATATAGCAAAATATACGCGAAATTAAACCAAATAACGTCATTAAATTTATTATTTAATGTATAATGTTTTATACAGAATACACGTGTTTTGAAAGAACAATATCATCTTACATAATTCATCCAGAAAGTAATTATTATAGTTATTTTAGTTATTTAAGATCAATATTTTTATAACTGTATTAAAATGCATAGAAGTACAAATACATACCAAAAACGTGATTTTACTAAAGATGTATTCTTCTGCGAAGTATACTTAAAAGTATTAAATTTGAAGAATCTATGAGTAATTCGTGAAGGTGCAGTGACTAATGAAACAATAGAAGTCAGTTTCCTGTCGTAAATAATACTGACAAACGTACAGAATATTAATAAGGAATATTTAAATTTAATCGATTCCGATCTTTTTATTTCAAAATCAATTTTATTTTCGAATACAAAAATATTGTTTTTAATTTTATTCTTCACCAAAAAGAAATAATTAAAAAATGTTTAGAATTTAAGAATTTTTTTGTACGTATCATTTAATAACAATTTATTGAGTTAATTATGTGTTTTTAGATAAAATTGAAAGCATTTCATGTGAAAATTAATCACTGCTAATAAATCAAGAGAACATTTAAATATATTTGTTTTGTTGTATAATATACAATTACAATTGTTGTTAAAGTTTCATAATATTTAATGATTTCCAAATACACGTTGAAACACCGGAAATACTTGTGTGTTGTATAGTTTTGGTACAGCATTAAATGTAGGGAAACAATGTTATTGTTTGGGTTCATTTCTAGAACAGCAGATGGCGCCTTATGGGAGTATCAAATCCAGTGGAAATTTGTATATCGTTTATTGGAGTGTAAACGTGGATTAAGACGGGTAACGGACTCTGCGAATACAGCGGCATATTTAATAAACCGACCCTTCGGAACTTTTACTGCCATTCCTTGCTGGCAAGGGTAATTAGGAGTCCCATAGCGGCGCGGCCGCGAGCCCTCACGTCCTTAATTACATATTTCGAAAAGCTACGAGTTCAATTACACAATTCCATCAATGCCGGGCATATCAAATGAAACCTCATCCCCTCTGACCTGACACGGCCCTTTTGTCTCGTTCCGCATTATCCCATTAGATTTCGGTCGTCCTGACCCCGAAATGAACCGCAGCTCTACTTCTTTCATTCCATACCATCCCTCCTCTTGCCTTGCCTGCTCTTAATCTGGCTACAATTGATTCGGATTATCCTGGCTTATTTATTTAACCAATCCTCCAAAACCGCTGCCGTCGTCCAACGAAAACAAATGCCATCGCATATTCCTCTTAATAAATATTAATCTTAGCATCCGAATTGCCATTTGGAACACGTACAAGGCAGACCGGATTTTTAATCTCCTTTACGTATCTTAATTATATGGAAAATGCTGCAGCTGAAAAAGGAAGTTTCGATTGTTTACTCGCTCGCAAAGGCTACATTATAAACTTCCTGTACCTTACCAAGTCCGGTCTCTTCGCTTTCCTTTGCTTCCTTTATTTTATTTGCTTTTCCGCTTATTATTATTCTTTTATTTCCCTCTTTATAAAACGAGAATGTAAAACATGGTGGGGGATGACGGGAGATAATAATAAATAAAATAAAGTGAAAAAATAAAATAAAATAAGGGATGATGCGAAGGTGGAAGCCGCTCGGCTGGAAAGTAATTTGTTTAAAAGAATCGCCCCGGTATTTGTTGTTCAGGAGATCCGGCGGTATCATAAGTTCGGGGATGGATGAGCGTATGTTATCTAGTGCTTTCGCCGAGTTGTTGGGCTATAACTCGTCGCCTAATCCCAATACAGAGCTCGTTCCTCCACTTTCCCGGGACATCCGCACAGACAACCGGGGTGTGCACACACCCCGTCCGCACCCCTCAACGACTTCTTCTTATCAAATAGTCCGCGGCGCCCCCTCGCCGTGCGAACTTTTCCAAAGCCGGCAATCTGCATGATAATCTCTTCCTGTGCGCCGCACCACCCCCTTGGCATTCCCCTGCACCGCACTAAGGCGAATTTGCCGGGGCGCTAAACTTTCCTGATTATCGACTCGTCCATCAATATTCTAATAAGTCTAGAACAATACAAGCGTAATTGAATTGGGTTCGATCATCACCCTCGAAACGTATCTCTAGGCGCTTTCCAACCAATCCTTCTTCCAATTTCATTTTTTTTTTAATTTGTCCGATTTCTAAATAATTCCATTTTGAATGTATTTTGTATTTACATATTAAATGCGAAAGAACTTCTCCACAAATCCCAAGAGATTGTATTAAGGGAATACATTACGTGGAATTGCGCTTCGTTCGCAATCCAATAGGTGAGCATGGAACAAATATAACCTATATCATCAAGGTTTATTTTTTTCTGTAATATTTTAATCGAACTATTAAGAAAAAAAAATTATATAAAAGAAAGGCATATATACCAAAATAAATAAAATGACTGTTACTGCATATATTGAATTCTTTGTAGAAATATTAAAAAAAAATCCTTAATGTTGACATATTGCTTCCTATATTTAGATGTTCAATATGCGACTATTTATTTGTCCAATATGAAATAGAATGCGGAAGATTTGTGTGTATATGTGCACAGGTATATGTATATATGAACACGTATGTGTACTAGTGACAATAATAAAGTTTCATACAAAATATATGCGGCTCTTAATAAAAAGCGTCAGTATATAAAGGTGCATCTTTAATATTCCAAAGAAATAAAAGGTATAAAGAGGGGAGGAAAGGACGCAGCCGAGTTGCAAATATTTACAGGCTTCAACTTCTATATCGGCGGAACGCATAAGTCTTCTTCATCCTCGTAACACACAGAGACGACGAGAACGAACCAATAAAAAGTGATGCCGCCCAGGATTATTGCATCCGATTCGGAGCGTTACGCAACCACCGCCGCCTCCGGTCCTTGAGGATCCGTTGCGGTCGTAATGAAATTACCGCAGACGACGACCCATTATATTGCGTAACGAAGTTAAACAAACGCCGATTTCTAATGGTTTTATCAAATCTTGAGGATACTTTAGATTTAGTATAATTGGATTACGGTAAAAAGTAAAATTTCCAAGTCAATATTTGATGAATTAAAAAAAGTATTTATAATTTGGGTTAATTTATAAAAACCGTAAAAAAATCTGTACTATGTTATTAATATGAAAAAATCTATTAAATTCCATTAGATAAGAGAAGGTGCTACCTAGTAGTAGTATATATACGTTCTTAAAGATATCAATATCCGAACTGCGAAAGTTTAACTATAAACTACTATAGTTTGCAGTTTAATCCAGTCGCAGTACACGGCGTATTTCGGAATCGATATTGCAATCTGCATATCTTCAGTTTTAGTTTGTGATTTATCTGCACTCACTTCGCAACTGCTAAGATTTGTTTCGAACAAGAAGCTACATCAATTAGTCAATAACAATAAGACTTAATACCCCTAAAGACAACAATATTTTTTATAATAGAAATATTTTATAACTTTTCTATGAATAATTTCATGTGAAATTTACATCTTCTTGTAAATAGTCAATTTTCTTTTACAGGAAAATATGGATTTTATTGTAAATAATTCAAGAAACACATTTTTCATAAGAATTTTTTTTTCGTAAATATATTTTTTTTTTAAATTTATTGGTCAATAATAATTAACAAGATTTATTTATATGAGTAAACACTGAAAGTGTTCCTATCAATTTGAGCAAAGCAACTATACAATAACGACCTGTTGTGCAATTTTACGGCCGTTTTCATTTAGGGCTGTAAAATGGTAGTTTAATCATATTTGCTTGAGCTTGTGTTCATAGCCATGGCTGTAAGCGTTATAGGCAATGTTTAATAACGTACTTATGATGATAGCATCCATATAGATTGGCAACGGCAGTTCGTGTGCATAAAATATTCTGCAGTACTTTCGGAGCTAATGCCAAGCTCTATGTAAACGCAATATTCAAAGTTAATACTATAAGTATGAGTAATGGTAAACATCTGATATATGCATCATCAGTTATAGCGTTTAGATAAATTGCTATTGTTACAGTTGTCTACATCAAATTGTACACTAACTACTAAGCTGTTTGTAAACGTGGAATTACAAACGTTAACAGTATAAAAGTGATTATTTTTTTGTTACGGGTTTATTACAAATATTATGTTACACAAACAAAAATTATAACTGGCAATAGATATTATTATTATTATTAAGTATACAATTTAGATGAAATACCTCGCATAGTCCGGATTCACTACAGTCAATCGTAATTGAGCAAAATAAAAGTAAATTCTAAGAAATGGTAGTGCCGTAGTTGAATAATTTACTAGGTCTTTTGATAATTACAGAGCTGGAGTAAAATATTTGATTTAGATCGTCGTTTTAGATTGGGAAAATACAATATTTAATTTTGTCCTATATAAACGTTGTATTAAATGTTTGAATGATACAAATATGGTAAAAGGCCCTTGAGGAATGCTCGTGTTTTGTAAATTTACATACGTTTACTTAGGGTTTAACGTTTAACTGCAAGAGAGTGACACGAGATGTCCAATACATGCATTTATTAGAAGGTCAATAGGTCAAATTATATATAATTTTAAAATCTGTAACTGTCAATAAATATGTATATTAAGTATACAGTTTTAATTATTTACAACAAAACATCGCATAGTCCGGATTTAAAAAAAAATCAAAACAAACTTCAGTTTCAGTTACTGAACTAAATATATACTTTTTTTGGTTCTTTTCAATAATCCTTCCTTCGAATGAACCTATCGTAAATCGTACTAGGGTTAATTAATAATGGGTGCACACACCCCCCGGATTGAATTAGCCATAATTTCGGATTGATAAATTGCGCACCCTGAGGTTAGGTCCGGGGGCAGTTTCAGTTTCGTGGACCCACCTAATTGACTTTCAAGTTCGACATTTTCGGCTTGCCACGGCTTACGTGTATGTATGGATGTTATTTATACGATGGGCGTTTCTCGCGGCGCGTTTAGATCCGAACAAAACTGGCGGTCGCAACGCGAATTCCATCCACACTACCAAAAAAAAACAACCCCCTCCCCAATTCCTCGTCCATAATTAAGCAATATTTTATGCACGTTCAAACCGTCCAGTATCGGATGTCAATTTAATTACTGCATAAACAAAATGCCATAATTTATTAATTAAACGTAGCCGCGCTCCGCAATTCATACGTTTTATAATAAATTAACGAATATTATATAAACAAGTCCGCCCAAATTGCATCAAGATATAAACACGCATTGCAAATCTCTCCCAATATATTAAATAATATATAAATTATATATATATGAACATACATACATCATATAATAATTTTATTTCGGCCAGTATAATTCACTGTTTTCCGAGGACAAATAGCAATAATAATAATAATGGAGAATGGACAAAAATAAAATAAACATATTCGTTCATTCGCGTTGCAATTTATGAACGAAAACATAACAAATATATTCAAATTTATGTTATTATATTACGGATATCACGTATGCACGATATACAGGGTCGCCCTTAAAACAGTTCAATTTTCTATAGCGGCGATGCATATAAAGTACGTCTCCGTGAATCCACAAACAGCGCATTGCATTCTGTTGCCGTGAAATCGAATCATCCCCGAAAAGGACATATATGGGGAAAATTGAATAGAAACTAGAAACTACGGTATGCGTCTTTTCTAAATAATATTCATATGCAATGAGTATTTCGAGCGAGAGTTCGAATAAATCGAACGCGATTGCGAATTGCAGTTTTTGAAATATCGCACCAAATTTTATTGGCGAGCAAATTGTAAATATATCTCGTCTGTTCAATAAAAGTGAGAAGAAGAAAAAAAATATTGGACGATGCAGTAAATATATGACTTTCTTTTTTATTACTTTTTACATTTATTTTCAATCTAAAAGGATTTTAAATAAATCAGTTGTCCTTTACATGAAACATTCACATATTTATGGTAAAATGTCTAACTAAGTAATAATTATTAATAATTTTATGTATGTTTAATTAGAAAATGTTTCTATATAGTACTGCATCTCCATTAAGCGTAATATGAAACATGACGTAACGTGACGTGAGATGTAGTTGCTATGTACACACGACTTATATTCCAATAAAAAATATAATTTAGGTAGGTATATCCAATTGGAAATTAGACATATTACATTTACAAGTGTGACAGGAAACATGACGTGACAAAGTAGTACGAACTACTTTGTACATAAGATACTATAATTCTATATATCAATTTGAAGTAAATTTTATATAGATACGTCCAATTTGAAAATATTTTTGTTTAATATTGCAACCAAACTAAGCGTGACATGAGACATGACGTGACAGACAATTACTAACTACTTTGTAAAGTATAATTCTATATATCAATTTGAAGTGTAATTTATATACTTATGTCCAATAAGAAAATGTTTCTTTATAATACTGCATCCATACTAAACGTGACATGAGACATGACGTGACAGACGTGACCAACTACTTTGTCCATCAGATAGTATAATGTCTATACAGTGGAACCTCGCTTAACGAGTTTAATGCGTTCCAAAACTTCCGGATTTATTCGTATACTAAAACACATTTTCCCATATAAACTAATGTAAATTCACGATTTTGCTTTTCATATCTATGGTTATTTTTATTCTTTAGCTTTTTATTCGGAGACATGCCAGTGTTAATAAATTTTGCACAAAAAAATCACAAATAACATGTCTGAACACAAGTTTGAACATTTTGTGATCACAAACAATACTAAGATACAACTAGAATAACCACTAACAGTAGGAAGTGTTTTCCAATTCACACACATATTTGTTTATATATTTGTATCAATTCGAGGACTTGGTGTAGGTCTGTTTATACTTTCAATATTTGTTTATATTAAAAAGCGTACATATTGTGTTTATAGATAATAATAATAATGGTTGGACAAAATACATTTGTGTTTTGCATTTACAGCAAACACAAATTATAGTTCGCTAAACAATGATGACAAGAAAATCGAAGATGGTTAATATATTCAAAAATACACATAATATGTGTATACAAGTTTTAAAAATGATGTAGCAGGCGCACAATCCGGGACTTCTCTTCTCATCGTCACTCGTTATGTGTAACGTTTCTCGTTAAGCGAGTCATTTTTCGTACAATTCATTTTGCTCTTTAAGCGAAATGCTCGTTATACGAGGTGTTCGATAAACGAGGTTCCACTGTATATAAATTTGAAGTATATGTTATATAGGTATATCCAATTGGAAAATGTTTTTATATAATACTGCAACCACATTAAGTGTGACACGAAACATGTCATAACGTGAATTAATATTCTCGTGCACCATAAATAATTTTCTTATTTTTTGTTTCATCCATATTATAGTTATTAATACTCTAAGTTTACGTTCAAATTAAGAAAATATTTTTGAGAAATTTTATAAATTTTTTTTATCCAATAAATAATAATAATATTTATGAGTAATAATTAAATAGGGCAGAAAGACCTATGGTCAATAGCCCTTTGTATCAATTGACTTTTTTGAAGTAATTAAATATTATTTCCCATCAAGAGAATTATTTATTACTTTACATATTCAATTTCCTGAAAAAAAAAAATATAATTAGAAACAATACATTTTTTTCAATCCTCCTATAATTTTCTGTAATTTTAATCAATAAAATCCGTATAAAGTATCATACTGTGATTTGTCATTTACTTTAATAAGTAATTGTTCACAATCGCATTAAAAAGGAGCTCTGTAATTTACTCTAATTTGATACTACAATGAAGACATTGCAATTTAATTGTTTAATAATACAACATTATTCATTCCACTTGTTGTTATTTATTCATTTGAAGCTATAGTTTTTCTCCTGAAACTAATACCAAACTATTCGTAATAGTAATTGCTTCATCGATTATTTGTTTCTAACAATTTACATAACGCAATTGGAATTTGATCCTGTACAAAGTTTATTTTAATTGAATAACATACAATTTGTTGTTCAAAATAATATTTTTTTTCTTTTTATTTAATAATCATTTCTATACATTAATATTAATAAATTAGGACAAATAAGTTTTAAAGATTTTCATTTTTAACTGCCGTAAATTATGTAATGTAATTTAAACTCATAAAACACATATATAGTTTGAAAATATTTGTGCAAATTCTAAACAATTATTTGTAACATAATAATTTATTATATATTATTATTTTTTAACTTTGATTCAATCAAAATATTCTTTGTCATACAAAAAATGTTATTTAAGTTAATTTTATTTTATATTTGTTAATTTTGAAAAATAATTCATTATAAAGGTGCGTTCATATTGTTTTCAAAAAGACATATAGATTTGGGGATATGGACACATTATGTAAAATTATTTTTTCTATATTAAATCCTAAATACAAATCTTTCCTTTAGAAACATCTTATTTTCGATCAATTTTTTTTACTAAGCTTAATTAAATCAGTATGAAATGCTGCCGTCAGAATGCAATTTATCTTGGGAATCTCCTTTGAGCCGTGCGTCTACGAAACGTCGGACGATCGATGCACGTTGTGTAATCGGCGCTAATTAATCGTCGTTATATAACATGTACACTTGGGCCAGTAACCTAATTACTCAGCGGGAAGAGCGGCTGCAACGCATCGGAAAATTGCTACAAGCGATAGGCGGAATTTACATCGGAAACAACCAGATAAATCGCTAATAGAATCCGAGTGTTTTTCAATGTCGCTGCCGAATGACAGCGATATTGACAGCACGAAAATAAAGATAGTAGGAACGACGACCCATGTACCACCGAGCGATACACGATACAAAATTGTAAGCAAATTTAATCCATCATTCTTTTTTTTTAATTTATTTATTTACAGTGGTGGCACGTCGATTAGGGCTGCAAAACCCTCAAGTATTGAAAAAAAACTTATTAAATTACTATATAAAAACACTAATGCATACATGAAAACACAAATTGAACGCAGTCTTTTTGTCCAATATATTTATCTAAAAAATGGTTACAAAAGGTTTTTTTTTACAACAATCGTTTGGTAATAGTGCTGGGGCTGTTGTAAGTATTGATAGCTGCGTTCAATGCAGACCACAGCAATTACTAGTGACTTTTTTGTGTAGTTTGTGACAAAATAAAATAGAAACAACAGTATTAAAAAAATTGTTAATAAAAAAAAACAAGTATAGGGTGTTCCAGTAAGAGCTCCGGATTTAAATTTGGCGCCTTTTTACATGTTAATCTTGTAATTAGTAAATATGGAATGCTTTACGATTCATTATTATTGTTAATACTCATTTTCCAATGGGTAATGTTTTGCAGTACGTAAACTTTGTGGAATTTTCCAAATACAATTTTTTTTTGTTTGATAATTGCTAGATAAATGTATAAGAGACGCTACTGTTTTATAATTATCAATGTTTTATCTCTATTTTTATATATAGTTTTGCACCCCATTGTAATAGCTTGCAGAAGCGTAACATGATATAATCAATAAGAAAATAAGAGACAGACAAAGAGAGAGCACAAAGATTATGTGCATGGAATAAAGAAGATTCGATTGAAATCCGCTTTGATTGTGAAGTTTTGTTTCCAGTATATCTATTTTTTCCCTCTGTTAATTTTTCTCTTCACAAACTTGCAATACGGGTCAGACCTTTCTACTGAACCGCTCTGCAATCATCGCGGCCGCAGACTTTCAAAAGAAATGGGGAATCGTGTCACTTCCGGTTTCGCTGCTATTACACGCAACCGGAAATTCGTGATAAATAGTACAGCCCAGAGGGATGTTCCACGCATCGCGTTGGAAACAGTTTTCTGCCCAGCGACGAATCAACCAAAATAAACAGAAAACCCTTGTTTCGTTGCATTTTCCTTCCGCTTCTCTTTTTTTTATATTGGATTTTTTTGTCCCTCTCGATAATTCCGCATTTTACTTACGGTTCTTTGAGCCGCAGGCATTTAGAGTTGTTTGTGCCCAATAAAAATCTCTTTCGTATGATCTCTTGTTTTTAATTAAAACATAAACGGCAAGAATTAATGGAAAATCGCCATTGGGGTTAATACTAAAGCATATGTGCATATGTTTCGAGTTTATACTGTCTGATATGATCAATAGTCTTTACATGTTTGCTAATTGAACTTGAAAGCCTTCCTATACGAATATATTTCATTTGCATATTTTCTTTGAGAGGTATTAAATATTGAAAAATAATGAAAAATTGGAAGAAATAATCAAAGAATTAGAAATATTTAATTCACTTATATAACGATTTTATCTTTTGTTGATTCAATGTGGCGTCAGATAAGACGTTGTCATAACCATATAAGGATTTGTTTAGCGCTTGCAGCTGCATTTGATTCATCGTGACGTAAAAATTACGCGTTTTAATAACCATATATGGACTTGTTTAGTGCTCGCTTCTACAGCTGATTCATCGTGACACAGATGTCAAAATTTCATAACCATATAAGGATTTGTTATGCGCTCATATCAGCAACTAATTAATTATATTTTGATTTATATCAATTTTAGATTAAAACTGTGAATTAAGTTGTAAATTACTGAAAGTTATAAAATTTAGTAATCATTTTCGATGAGTAAATTTGAAAATATGAATGAAATATTTTTTTTGTTAATAAAATGGACAGATTTACCTTTTTGTTGTGGTCTTATAAATGGTGAATGACGAGATCGCTTTTTTAGAAGGCCAATATAACCGATCCGAAAGTTTCGCCAATTGCGTAAATGATTTTCTGTCATCGGCAGATTCCTGGTGAAACGCTTCCGAAGTTATCTAATTAAATTTGAGCTCCTGAAAAAGGAGGAGAGAATTCAAATATATATGTATATATATATAAATATTTTTGTGTTCAAACATTGATCCATGTTCTTTGACGTTCTGGGTTGCTAATACCGCCCTAATCAAGTTCGGCCTCTCAATTAAATGTTTTGAAATGTAAAACACATTACGAGTCGGGTATCTCGAAGTTTCCTCAATTAAAGATATGAAATATGTTCGATCCGTCCGTAGGGCTTTTAATGGCTTTTTGATATCTCGGTGATGAATGAATAAATGATTCGGCGCCGCGCGGTTGGGATTTCTCCTGGTAATTTGTAATGATGATACAAGATAGATACGCCGTTGATAGAGTGGAATTTTGTCGTTTTAAAGTTGGCGGTGGTGGCGGCGACGTAGGCGGGGGCGGCTCGGGCCCTTGCAATAAGTTCGGCGCAAAATTGGGGAAGTTCCATGCCATTTCGATGTTTTCATTTCAACCATTAATCATGCCCGCCGCTACTTAGACACCCTCTCACTCTCCCTCACATAGTCTATATATCCCCGGTTCAATTTATAACGCGCAGAGTTGGATTTCATCGAGTCAACCAACCCTACCCGTCCCCCCGTTCCCCGCCACGATAACGCGCCGCTGGGCGCCGGAAAACCACCCCCTTGCATAAAGTTGGAGTCAATTCGCATACACAATGCACAGGCTGTTGTTTTCGTATTCCCCGATTATATAACTATATAGACATATGGAGCGAAGGGTATTACCGAATTTGGATCTGCGCCCAGGTTGGACCACTATCATAACTTAACCTTGCAGCATATGGTAATCAACTCTACATTTACTAATGCAATAAATTCTATGCAGACAGATTTTCCGAAAGTTAGAAATTCAATAATTTATTCCTTACACTAACTAACTTTAAGGAAGTAGTTTTAATATTTTAGTTCAAATTAAGTAAAATATTATAAAAGTTGCCTAGTTTGGATCACAGGCAAGTAGATCTTATAAATATATATTATAACAAGCTAAAAAGCGAATAAGAAGGTTCATTTTTTTAAATAATATAAAAACGGTGCTTTGTTTGGACCATTGATATTTGTATCCACATAGAACTTATAATTATACTTATGAAATCAAAAATCAAACCAGTGGTCGATTTTGGAAAACAAATTGCTTTCATTAGTCCTACAATTATTATTGTACTTTTTTAAATATATTATACAACTTATAATTTTCAAAATGTATTGGTCCTTTTGATCAAACGGTTATTGTATAAATTATATAATTTTTAAATAATATTTATTCAAGTTTCTCTAGATATTTTTAAATTAAAAAAAAATTTAGGTGGTCCAAATTCGGCAACTCTCATTTTCCTATTGTTGTCATTATAGTTTATTTTCAATCCGGCGCTCCACAAATGCAAGCGCTTGCATCCCTTAAATAAGAAATTAATTGTAACCAAGACTAATCCGAGATAATGAATAGATCTGTACGGAGGAGCTATCGGTGAAGGCGGCTTAAGGAATTAACAGAGCTCCCATCCTCCCCATTTCCAGCTATTCCTCTTTTCTTCCATCCCTCCCTATGTTTATTTCTTTTTTTCTTCCTTTCTTTCCTCTTTTTTTATATTATTTTCGCTCCATTCTATTTTGCGCCCTCTCTCTATTCTGATAACAATTATCCGGATTTATGGAACACATCTTTCAAATGGAATTAACGCAAGCCGTGCTATAAAACAACGATTTGTCTGCAGAGGGCTAAAGGGTGGCAGCGCCAGCAGTGGAGGCAACGGGGTTTAGAAAAGGCGGCGGGGGCTTCTATCAATGCCGCCGGCAACCATCACTCAAACAATTAATAATTAATACACCGTCGGGGGTGAAAACGCAACTCACGGCTGCTCCGAGACCTCAATTTGTTTTTTGGTTTTGCTTTTCGAGGAAGAAAACAAAACGAGGATGAAAAAGGGATTGCCAACGAAAGAAGTTTTCCTGTAGACGAAACGAACATATGTCCTATAAATGTTGCAAAGGTGCCTAGACTTTACAAGTTGGTTATAACTAATTGAATGTCGTTGCAGTCATACTAGATATAATAATTTATAGACCATGATCTATAACCAAGAAAAAATAATGATATAATTGCATTAATACAATCAATATCTTAAAAAATAACAAATCTTACATCATCTGTAGACCAGGGTCTACTATTTGTTTTAAGTGAATAAATAGTAAATAAAAAAATAATCAATAACAAAGTTTGATCAAATTTAATTAACAAAATGCTGATTGTCTACCATTGATAAAAATATATGATGGAAATACCGGATATTTAGATGTGTTAATCTGTAGACCATTGTCTACTATAGAAATTTACTCATTGTTTTTATTGAATAAATAGTAAATAAAGAATTAATCAATGAAAAAGTTTGAATTGACAAAACGTTGTCCACCTTTAATATAAATGATTTTACAGACATACCGGATATTTACATGTGTTAATCTGTAGACCATTGTCTACTATAGAATTAATCAATGAAAAAGTACAATTGACAAAATGTTAATTGTCAACCCTTGATATAAAATAATTTGATGGAAATACTGGATATTTAGAATGTTCTGGAAATTTACAACTGGGTCAAGAACGTATATCCGGTATATCATCTTCGTTACAAATTCCAGCGATTTGAATACAAATACGTTGCGCAATAACGTTATCGAGTGGACCGTAATACCTTTATCGCAAAATTGTGTAAAACAAAACTAACCAATGGAATATTGCCAATGACTACATTATCCTGATTAAATGTCAATATGAAAATTTAGAGCGCGGCCCTCGCCGAATAGATTGTAAATATATAACGGATGTGAAAATAAATTAAATAACAATAAAAAACTAAACCACCCCTCGAGCCGAGAGTGTGTGTGTATATATGCCAAATGTCGTATCATAAACGGTGTTTTATAAATTACATTTTACGAGTCAGCAGACAGGGCGCCAGTTTTGGGGGGTTGCAAGGTCCGATTTTTTTCTTCTTCTTCATCTTCTTCTTCATCCACCTACTCCACCCCTCGCAGATTGCCAACGAGTATTTGAGCTCTCAACGTTTTTATCGCCGAATCGGATGGCGCCTCCTCCATTCCCGATATTCGATTTACTCCAATATGGCCTTGTTTAATTTAAGCAAACGTTATTTATTTTTCTTATCTCCGCATATATCGATCCGCCCCCCGCGCCCGTGTGCACACCCCACCCAAACCGTAACTTGCAAACCTTCGCTAAACAATAAAATCGTTTAATTTATTTATTCGCGCGGACCAATTTGTTCAACAATTCCAATTAATGAATTCGCTTTAATTAAGTTCCAGGCAATTCCGACGAGCACACAAAAAAAAAATATTTGACGCGCGTGTTTGATTGGTAGACTTTTTTTTGTATATATATATATATTTGGCCAGAAAATTAATTAAGTCTAATTATAAAGTAGGGCCATTGTGTGAGCGCTATGCGAGACCCGCAATGCTCTAATTAAATTCGTTTTACGTCGAAGATAATGAAAAACGGAAGTCCATGTTTCTTAAGATATTGCGGGAGATGAGGGGGGATTAATTCCAATTAACCTGGAGTTCAAATATCCAAATATCAATTCGCTTCCAAATATTTGCGAGGATTCAATTTAGAAGGAACGATGATGATGAGACTGCGGACCGTTCTGTTTGAATACATCCAGTTTGAAGGCTTAATAGGTGATGAAAATCTCGTTGCAAATGAACTTATCATCTCTGCTATTCAACTGAAACATCCCGTGACATCGTTAACCTAATAATCTAATCTGTATTCCTGTAAATGTAGCATACAATTACATTGATACAACTTGCTTAAAAATATTGCTACTATTTAAATTCGTTCTTACAAAAAATAGAAATGTCACTGGTCTGTACATTAATTAAGTTTACAAATGATTGCTTATTCTGTATACCTGTTAATGCAAGGCTTTAGTTACTTAAAAACTGAATTTTATTGATACAACGTTGTGAGAGTATTGATAGTTTTTAAATTTTTTTTTTTTGACAAAAATTCTGTATTTCTGTTAATGCAAGATTTACTAATTATAGCTACAATTTCGTGAAATTAATGATGTTTTTTTTTTTTTTTACAAAAATAAGGTATATATATTTAGACAAGAATAAATAATTGTAGGTCTTCATCTATTAACACATTTTTATTGTCTTTAGGGCTAAAATATAAATTTTATTTTATAAAATAATCAATAGTCCTTGTATTGTATCCTAGATTTGCAAGACGATTATGTAGTTAGAAATAAAAGTAGAAAAATTCAGTTTCAGGTAAAGTACCTGAAGAGGTAAGATATAAATAAACTATTAGTTAAGTTCTAGTCGAGCAACTGTCTATGACAGCGTTTCAAAGCTTGAGAAGATAATGGAAGGAAACTTGTTGTATTAAATAAAACTAATCAAAGTGTCCAGGAACGTTGACGCACGTACACAGCCCCGATATCCTCGAGTTCGCAGACCTTCATTATTTTTTATACGTAATCGCGTCGTCGCTTTATTGTTCGTCCCGATGCGCGGATTGCGGTTGACAGCGAAGAAAAATGGAAACAAATGTTGAGAGCAAATCTGGAACAGGAGTCTGCATTTAATTGTCGCGACCGAACAAAACAACCGCGAATTAATTTGAATCGTTCGCCGATAATTGTGTAACTTATGTAAGATGAACGCTACTGCTGCTGCACGTGGCACCTGTTTGCGAGCTCGTTTCGGTATTTTATCCTGATTCGTCCTGTTCGTTCATTATTCCATTAATAGGTGCGATCGAGCTGTTGCATTGTTTACGAGCCACAAAGGACGTCCTCTGCAACGGCTATCTTTTTGTAAACTGAACTGGGACATGAGTCGCATTGTAATCCCATGAATACCTAGTATTTTCTGAATATTCGTACACACATACAGCAATTAATCATTGAAAATGGATATAGCATAATAGGTACGTACATTATACAATCCTTTCACAGGGAAATTCATTTTTTTATATCTTATCATTTTATCCCATTACATCCATACATTTTGTTATAATACATTCATAACATAGAAATTAGAACTTAAATCTTTGCGGACCAGCGGGGGATTATCAGCCCAAATTTTTATACAGAAAAATGTATGCATTTCCACTGGCGACTACTCTTTTTCAGACGGAGTCATCATGATTTTGATTAAGCTTTGAGGATAATTCTGTTAACTTAAGTACATCAAAATACAATACAGATGTGCAACTTTCGAACATTTAGGACAAAACAAATATATATTATTTCTTGCTATAATCAATCAGTTATCAATTTTACCTATAGATGTAATAAAGTGACCTTTTGACCTTGAAAAAACAACTGTCATATGCACTTGACAGATATTTATGTAAAATATGAAGCATAGTGTGCATACACCATTAAATATTTAACCTAAGGTCAGAAACCTGAAAGTAGTAAAATTAGATAATGAACTGTCATTGACAGATATGTATGTAAAATTTGAAGCAACGTTGAATATTAAACCTAAGATCAGAATCTGCCATATTTTCAGCGCTATTTTGAAAATCAATGTGGATTGCAACAACTGTAATATTCGTGTCCGATCGTAAATAACGTAATTTCTCATATGTAATCGAACTGGGGTTAACAACAAACAGTGATATTGTTGCGTGTTTGCAGCCTTTGGCAATACCGATAATTCGATTTTATGAAATTAATTATTGCACAACCGTTTTGGGCCGAGAATTCCGATCCAATTGATTGTTTAATTAATATAATAGCTCAGTTAATTAACGCGCTTGCATCGGTTACATCGAAGAGCGACAAACCGAAGCACCTGGGATAAAAGGATTTAATATTAATCACAACCAAAATCCTTACCATAAACAATATTAGTATTAAGGTTAAAACCAACAAATGAATACCATAATTTACTCTAATTAACAGATGACAATTTCAATTTCTAATTTTCCTTGAAAATCTATATCAATGACTATTTAATTTACCTTTATATTTTACTATTCTTCATCCCTTGAATATTCAGAATAGGGATGTTTTATTAATAAATACTCTACTATATTTACCTGTTGTGCATCGCTTGATGATACTGTTTACTTGAGTCCATAATTAAATGCATTATTCGCAATGAATATTTGAAATTGTTTTGAAAGAAAGGAAATGCATTTTCGCATTCTTCTAGCCTTCTATATTCTTTTGAATTATTTGTTGAGTTTTTTCCACCCCTTGTGGATTTGCGGAAGAATGTTTCGTTAATGATTTACCGCGATTTTACGCGGACGCAATTACTCTTAAGAGCACCGAACAGGATCGAAACTTATCCATGCATAAGTTATAGCTACACTACGACTCTCAAAGCTCAGCAACAAGAAATGAATGTTAGGGTTTACAACAGAAAGTTGTGTATAATGAGGGACAAGTGAATATAACTTTTTTTTTTGTTTATTAAAAGTATATTATTTTTAAAGGATTATTATTTGTAGTAATAAAAATCAATTTACTACAATTTTATTGATATTTCTAAATGTTTTTATGAAATTTATGACCATACATTTTGACATTGACACATGTCACTTAAATTTTGTTGATATATTCAACGTCATTTACTTAGTCGAATTATTCATTCCACCTACATATCCATATCAAAATTATGTCATATGTTGGTATAATTATTTTGTAGGTAATATCAAGAATGGGACCATGTATATTTCCTTGAGATACACCAGACTGAAAGCAAAAATGACAATTGACATATGTCAATATAGATTTGTTGACACATTCAACTGGGAAATATCAGATTCAATCTGAAAACATTTACATAACCTAAATTATCAAAAATAAATTTGTCAAAAGTAAAAATTTACATGTATCAATTTAGCTTTGATGGTATATCTGATTTGTATATAATATGAAGAATAGAACCAAGAATTCTTCCTTGGGATATACCAGACTCAAACAGAATGCTTTAACATATCCAAGATCATCAAAAATAAATTGTCAAAATTGAAATGTGTCAATTTAGTTTAATTCTACTCAAATATTCTACGCTAAGAGACAAATAGTAATATTTTAATTATTTTTAGTTAACAGGAATAGTTATTAACTTACTGCATCTGTAGTTTAAAGCACATGATTTAGACATGTTTCTAATTGACCTTCGGGCATAATTAAGCACCGTAGTAAACTCTTGTCAAAGTATCTCACAGTTAGTTGCAGGCAGTTCAAAAGATACAAACGCTACTATACACATTACAGAGGAGTGCATACAATTGGGTCATCATATTGCAAAATCGTTATTTTACTAGCACATTTTTATGCAACCTACTGCAAATTCCACATATAACTCAATAAACAATTTCTATACTAAAAACTATAACATTTATATTTTTATAAAACATTTTTAGAAAAATAAATATGATGATTGTAAACTTTAAAAACTTGAATTAATAGGTTATATAAAGTATAAAAATTTTCTATTTTATCGAAGCTTAAGCACTCATAACTCTTATTATTGTCAAGCATATATGAACAACTTTATGTTAGTTCTTTTGATATAAAGTAAACACATTTTATTCTAGGACTTTGAATATAGTATGAAACTATCCACATCTTTAAATTACAATATATTCTAAAGTTTACATTTTTTGTATTATATGAAGTATCATTGTTTCCTATTATAAAGTACATAATTAATATAGTGGAGAATCAAGTTACGCTTATACCTCGATTAACATTACCTTTGATAACAAATTTTATTACGAAGTCAACAATTTCTGAACTTAATAATAATGAATTCGATATTAATGAAAAAATACGGATACAAATTACTATAATGCTTTCATCCGATATTCAATTACGCAATTGCTTCGGGATTTGACCTTGGCACAGTGCGAAATCAATAAAGTTGCACGAACAAACGGAGTTTGTAACGTTTAAAGTGTATGTATGATATATATATATATACAGTTTGGAATACGCTTGAGGAAAGTAAAGTTTCGCAGCTTGCATATCCGCTTCTGAAACGTTCGGATCGGATCGGATTGTGAAAGGATTTAAAACTTCGCTGAAATTCAATTAAAAATAGCTCACATTGTAATATGACAATCGCAAAATCCAATATACGCCTCAAAGATTATACAGCATCCGGAAGTTCGACCGAAATTTTATTATATAATAGAGCATGCGCGAATGTGTAATATCTGTAAAATTTTCGATTTAATGAAATTGTTTCAAAGCGTACATACATATATATTATGCATCATATATAAATTAATTGGAATCAATAAATTCTAATTAGATTTTGTCTGCAAACTGCCGAATCATCGGAAGCTTACTGAAAATTTGAAAATGTGTATGTAATGTGATTTATTTCATATCAGTATTTATTGTTTACAATCTATTTAAACTTATGGGGAAATTTTCTCTTGTTCTTTTCAATTTGTACAAAATTGAAACAAAAAAAATTATGAAAAGTATAAAAAATTTCACTCTTCATATTTCTTTCTATTTTCATTTTTTTTTCTCTGTCAAATGAAGCACTAAGAATTATTGGATAATTGATTCAACTATATTATAATAAAAATTTAAATGTTTATAATGAAGATTTTGAAGTCAAAGTTTTTTTTTTAATATATGCTATAAAATCTAAAATCAATTATTTATTTTTTTATTATTATTATATTTGAACGTCTTGAAAAGTGATTCAATATGCAAAATTTCAATATGTGAGAAAATATGAGTAAGTACTAAAAGTTCAGTCGAAAATGCAATTTCCTAACAGAACATGGCTATCGCACGTGGAACTACTGTAAAATTCCATTTAACTTTCGAATTAGCTCGAAAATGCAAAATTGGCATATGCGAATCATAAAGGTCTCAAATCAATAAATTCAAATTCGATTATGACTGCGAAAACCGGGGATCATTGGGGAAAAGTTCAAAGCGCACGCCACAAACGCTTTGAAGCCGCGCTACGCGTTACGTAACTTTTAATGCAGTCCTGCAAATCCGTCCTCCTCCAAGAAGAATGCTCATGCTCGGGCGCTTTCCGCGAATACAATTCGCCTTGTTAAACTCGCAAACGATTGCGTAAGTACTGGTTTATTCGTTCCCAACCTCGGTGATAACATTGGGTAAAATTAAGCAGAACTCTGTGGGGGACTTGCCCGAAACGTGTCTGGAAAATTATCAAGTGTAATGATTAGGAGGAACACGGAGGGAGAAGAAAGAGAACAAAAAAAAGGACTCGAAGGAGAAGGGAATGGTAGAAAAGAAGTGCTGATTCTCATGAAAAAGTCATCGTTTCAGGGACGGAGCACGTTTTAAGCATGTTTACAAATAATGTCTAGGGAGGGAGCATAGTGTATTTTTCTGGGTTCCTTTGGTACGAAGAATCAACACTTTTATCGCGACTTCCAATACGATCTACTACCATTCGCTCCGATATCGTGCAAGTTTAATTTAAGCAAAGTGTCTCGTATATATTTTTCGCACTTCAAGGACGATTTTATCTCGAAACATCGATCCGAATGTAGTCGTAGTTTCAAGTCGAAGATGCAAAGATATACGCATAGCCTTAACGTATACATATCTAGTCATATAATATGGTCTATTCAAAATCATCCTACATTGAAACATCTTTCCATATAAATTTCTCTAAAATCGGGATAGTAAATATCCTTGAAATATCTTAGAGCATAAAATAAATAAAGTCTTGTGTAACTTTTACATACAAAAATATTTACTACCTTTTTTCTACAATACCTTTAGTCCTATTTTATTTAATTTTGTAGTATTCGAAAACCATATAACTCTTTGTATAATTTATAATTACATCAGAAAGGGTCCTTTTATATGTAGCTTAAGTTATAGCTGCTTTTAAATAATGTTCTTTTCTAATCAAAAATATTAATTATCTAATAGTATTGTCGTAAATTGAAGTCAAAGAGGTATAGTAGTAGCTGTAACCATACTAGTTGTCTACCTCAGGGTTTCCCAAACTATGTTCCAGGTGTTCCGTGAAAATTTCGAAGTGTTCCGTCGCATGGAAAGTTTGGGAAACCCTGATTTACCTTATGCTATTACATAATGTTAATATCATATCAAAAAAATATTTTATCTAATGTCATCGATCCAACTATAGTCGTAGTTTGAAGTTGAAGATGTAGAGGTATACGCAGACTTAGTCGTAGCCGTAACCATAGCAGTTGTCGTAGTTATAGTCCTGTGTAAAGCCGAATATCTGGGCGTCTTCAATTAACTTGATTTTGTAGTTCTATTTGGTTGTGGGATGCGGCTCTGTCTCTGACATCCTTCCGCGCCGTCACAAACTACACCCTCATTGAATTCCCACATAAACCGTGGAATTAAAATTTTCTCTCTATTTAATCCTCGGCTCGGTTTTCGATTAAGATCCGGAACCGCATTTCCGCACTCCTCCCTGATTTTATTCAACCCTCCGTTCCTTCGTTTGTTATCCGAACACATTTCCATCCTCCTCAACCAATACACTTCCAATCCGCAATGCGAATTGAACGGATTTCTCTCCACTTCCATCCACCCATAACAATTCCCAATTTCGTTTGCTCCTATACATCCCATCATTTATACTTTCTTTTTTGTCTATTCATAATCGTTATTTCGAAAAATTAAAGTATTCTACTTATGTAATACTTCGACAACCTTTTAAAATTTTGTTTTTTTAACAATTTGTTTTAAAAATATATTAATAATGCTTAGTATAATTTGAAATATTTTATAATACATTTGTTGATGCTTGAGTAATGCTATATATCCCATTGAAAGCTTAAAGTCTCTGTAATAAAGCGAAGGATATTTTTCGGAATTGCTCTAAGCTTTAAATGATCACCGGTGGTGAATGAATTCGCTGCGAAATTCCTCCCCAACATAAGTAAATTAATATCATCCCTCGCTTCCACCGCTCCCGAAAAAAAACCCATTTTTTTTTGCCGCTCGTTCGATTTTTGAATGTATCTTTTTACCGCCATAACTTTTTTTTTCTTCCGGCTTTCCAACCGGAATACAAATTCACCATTTGCTTTCGACATTTATTCCACTTTTATGCGTTCGATCCGGGCCATCGCTTAAATTGTTCAATTGCGAACAGATTAATATCCTTCTGGCTTTCTGGTATGGGCTGTACATACGGTTTATCTAACGCTGTATCAATCTTTCGGGCTCTGCCCATTGATATAACGACCTTTCATTTTGATTGATTGCTTTAGTGAGAAATAAAAACAGAGCATCAACCGTCCCTTCGCTTCAGCATCTCTAGCAACAATGATGATGATGATGATGCGGATAAACAACTAATAAAAGTTGCATCAACCACGGACCACCCCAATTTCGGCTCCAACTATTTGCTCATAATTAATTTGGGGAAAGCGCCCTGCCCTCTTCCACCGCAGTCAAATTTTAATGACAAATTGATGCATTAGGCGCCTACCGCCCCCATACTCGGACCCGGAAAACCTCGTCTCTCTACCCCCGACCCGACCCCAAATTCAAACCATCCATTGTTACTTTATCCGAATAGATAATTAGGTATAATTAATAAAATCCCTGCCGCCGCCGCCGCCCCTAAAAGCAATTTCAATTTCGGTAATGGCGAAAGGAATCTTTAATTTTTTACGATCTAATCTCGAAGGCCTTGCACAGTTGGTAAATAGGGGGCGGCCATTTTATATTTAATTACTTTCTTTGCAGAGTGGGTTGGCCAACCCTATCCACCGCCACCCCCGTCGACGTTATTACAAAAGAATACTGCGTAACCTTCTTTTTTGCTTCTCTCACTTTGTCTTTCTCACACATAATCTCTAGCTGCTACTTTTTCTTGTTATCGGGGAAAAAGGGCGGCGACCTTATCAAAATATCAAGGGAATTGCAGAGCAAATCCGAAGGGTTGCAGGTCTTTATATAAGCTAAGCCTCCTCACACCACGTTATTGGAAACAAAGGGATTTCTTGATTAACATTGAGTATTTGCCCTATTCAACGTGAACTTAATGAAGTAACACTTATGTAAATTAAAGTCAGAAACGATCGCTATTTTTCCTGAGATTTATATCATCTTTACTTAAGTTATAATTAATTTTTAATTACAACCACTATTCAAAGATTGCTAATCTCATCTTTAACTAAATATTACTTTAATGATTAAAATGAATATACAAACTTTGTTAATTTGGTTATATAACAGTAATATTTAATAACGTATTAAAATAACAATAGCATAATTAATCTTCAGTTGTATATTTAGTAGCGTAGGTGCGGTTTAGCAAAGGATTTATATAATAGCACTACAGTATGATTATTCATGTTAAAGCGTAATTAGAACTATACATTATATAACAGTTAGTAAAATAAAATATTATAAGTACAATGGTGGTGTGAAATAATCCTTACTATATATAATACAAAAATTTACATGCAACATTCAGAATGATTTTCTTTACGTTATTTGTATGTTAACGAAGTAGGCAATAAACACATCCTGACGTATATAAAAATAGACAGGATGTATTTTGATTACGAACGCAAACCGAAAAATTGCAGATATTAATCAAAAAGGGTTGGAAGTAATCAATTCGCTCGTAGCTCGTGGTGAAAGGAAACTAATATTACCTTATTATTTGCTTCCGCGTCTATTGGAAATTACTTAAAGTAAATTAAGGAACCTTTAATAATGAACATCAAAGGTAAATTGGATTTATAGATTTATTTTTAGGTAATTAATTAACATTAGCGTTGATCATGTCTGTAATAACAACACATTCATTTTGTCTATAGATATAATTTTCGAATAAAAGTATGTTGATTTATTGATTTATACATTGTGTTTGTGTATTATATTAAATTGTAAAAACCAATAAAAAAAATAATTTAAGAATTGTCAGGTTTACTTTATATTTCTTTAATTAAATCTTTTCTTTAGTTCAAATTATTTTTTTTTAATCTAAATTAAATATGAAAATATTTTAAAAAATAAGTTTCTTTTTTTTAGTATTAATTGAATAAGAAATTATGGTTCAAGTACACTCTTAAAGGAACTAATCAACAATTTATTGATATTAAGTTACAAAGTACAAATTAGATACGTGCTCAATATTGTATTTTAGTTCAAATAAACTAAGAAACTAATAAATATTATTATTATAACATTAAAAACAAAATCTAAGCTATTTATAACTCATTGTATATTAGTTCAAATTAACCAATGAAGAATCTATTGACATTTATATTAAAACTTATAAAATTATTTTAGTTTAAATGAACTACTCAATAATTTATTTATATTAAGTACAGATTAATATTAAACTTTGTAAAATTATTATTTTTATAATAATACCAAAAACAGACTATACATATCCTAGTACAATATTGTTTTAGTTCAAATTGAATAAGAAGTTTTGGTTCAAGTAAAGTTTTAAATGAACTAATCAAGATATTAAGTGAAATTGTATACGTATACAATATTGTATTTTAGTTGAAAATTAACTACTCAATAATTTAATTATATTAAGTATAAATTATATTAAAGAAATATTGTTGAATTCACAAACAACTAACAAATTATTTGATTATTATATAAAATTGAATTATAACTGTAGATTAGTTTTGTTTAGTTTACTAAATGTATATTGTTAGTACAAACGTTGTAAGTAGATGGCATTCTTAGATACACAATTTTACATTCATTTATTTCCAATTTCACCGATTGGATGTCGCTGGATTTAAGTATCTGTTAATATCAAGCGTTTTCCACGTAATTGTGTATTTATAACAAGATGGCTTAGATGTCGTCGATGAAACTCTCTGTAACAAAATGGTAATCTAAAATGTTTAAAACATCTTCATCTTTGGTTTGAAGTAAGCAAGTCGGTACGTTTTCTTATTAATCATACGATTTTGTAGCATTGCATTGCTTTTTGGAAAAGGCATTTTAGATGGTCACGTAACATAATTTAAAGAAAATTTTTGGTAGTTGTTATATAATAAGTACATAGTTTACTAAATGTTTGTAGATAGTTCAAACGTGTGTTGTCTTTATATCATTGATTAAGTATGATATTATGTTTTTCATTCTAATGTGTTTAATTTAATGTTATCATTTTTCAAAGTAATTGATCAGTTTTTTCAACTTTCTTTGTCTCAGAACACAGTTGAAGTTTGATCTTAATATTACATTTCCAACAAATTAAAATTTTACTGTTTTTCAATTTATTAATTTTTATTAAGGATAATTTATATAGAAGTAATAGTTTCGCTTAACGAGTGTTTCGCATTACTAGTAAGTTTCTATATTTGATATAAAATGTAACAGATTATAGGGTATGCATAAATTATGGTATTTTAGTTTAACTATCAAGTAATCAACAAGCTATTCAAGTCAAGTACAAATGATCATCCCTAATGGAGAAGCTATTGTCTGTGTTGGTCAAAGTAAAGTTACTAAAACTGGACCATCCAGTGAGGATATTAGCGTCGGAATATATATTGCACGTGGCACGCAGGTGGACTTGAGGAACTGGAAAGTTTAATAATACCTGCCGGTGAAAGTGGCAATTTCCGAGATTAGCTGTGTTACTATAATAGATTACATTCTTATCATTATTCAGAATGAATCAGCTGCAATGAGTCATGTAGGTTTATCGAGCGAAGCCTTCACGTCGTGAGAGGGTGGATGGGCGTTTCAGGAATGAGTCGACGTGACGAGCTGATGTTAAAAACTGCAGAGGTATGACCTTCTTTTTGTAACCGGTTTAATGATCCGGTAAAAAAGTAAACTCTCATCGAGTATTTAACGTAATTGAAATGAATTACCAATTGGACTTGTATCGGTGGACGAGGTGGATGTTGCTATGACCCACTTGTTCGAGTAAAATATCATAGGGTTAAGGAAAGTATTTATTTGAGACCCACATATTGGAAAATCCGGATCCGGAAGAGTCGAAGGGTGGTGCTATGAGGGTTTTCCAGGGTGGCCTTAAGAGTAAGAAAGAGAGGGAATAAATATATATATATATATAAATGACCCGAAATGAAAAATCGTAACGATTTTTTCCCCATCATTCCCCCGTCGTGCCCTTTCTTCTCGCGTTCCGCCAAGTAAGAAACCATAACTCATATTTTCGAGTGCTAGTTTATCTCGAATCAGTCTTGAAGGATGGATCGACCTATTGCGATGAACCCTCTTAAATGCTAAAAGTGTTAAGGGCGGCTACCAATCCACCTCCCCAACCCTCGCCGTATCCCCATCCTCGTTCCCTTCTATTATTACCTAACGAACATTATAAATGACACGGCCGTGCCCTCATCAAACATTTATCAGTCAGGAGTGGAAGAAGCGGAGCAACATCCACATCTATTACTTATTTATGAAACGCTCATCCGTTTTAGTATATTTGACAATTTCGAATTAACTCCCCTCCAAATTCATGGCACCATTCCATCCGTGCCGCACAATCGCATATAAATAAAACCGCTGCCGCCGCCACCGAAGAAGAAATGAATAACATGAAATATGGACTGCGGCCATTGTGTGTGCATGCCTATTCCCACTGTGGATCTGCCTCTGCTGTTCGCTCTTCGCATTTTATGCATTACGTAATTAAATGTTTATACATGCTCATGTTGCTTGCACACACAAATATCTATATACATGTGCACACACGCACGCGTTCACATCAAGACACAACGTACAGCGCGAAACGCGTTCCTGCAACAGATAGAGTGCTCGTAATAACTTCAGAAGTGTATATTGTGCACCAGTTGATTTTACTCCTTCCTCGCAAACATGTTTTACCTCCGCGCCATTTAAATCAACGAGTCATAATTTCATACATTTTCATCTCTCAAAACATTTTTACCACATAAATAGTGTTGTCAAGTAACTTAATAACAACAAAATTAATTTCTAATCAATATATGCTTTACCTTAATCATGTAGTAGCTACAACTATATGATAATGAATATTCCTGTAAATTGTAAATAGGAAAAACTATAATTTTTATTTCAACAGTTTTTACTTTAATTTTCTACACAAAATTTTTCATCTTAATAAATCGTTGTATCTGCTACTTTTGTTATATTTATAGATGACAGTTCTATCTAGATGTATATTATAGTATTCGAGCTTCTTCAATCTAAGTATATTTATTACTTAATTCTTGGTGTTTTTGAATATATAATCAAAAAATAGTATAACAAAACTATATTAAAATTCCCAAAAGTTATGTAATTAACCTATAAATTTCCTTAAGCTTTTATTTATAGTCTGATCTTTAAATTTTAACTTAATCTCCTATCTAGATATATACAAAAGTAAATCACTTTAGTTAATCTACGTAAACCTTGGATATTAACTTCCACTGATGATTCCGTAACTATATTTTTTTTAATTCTTTCCACTAAGATCCATTGAGAAATTTTATAATTTCACTATATATGATCATTTTATCCAAATATTATAATAAATTTCGACTTTATTTATTATTATTTTAATTATATTCAATTAATTTCCAGTTAAAGAGAAAGTTGCTTGAATTGAAAAATTTCTCAGAACAAAGAGACATTCGTCATTTCGTAGTGTGTCCCAAAAGAAATCAAGCTTCGTGTGAAACCACCCAGGATTATATATATATATAAAAATATTCTTGCTACGGAATTTATAATTAATTGCACTTTTTTTCCATGAGCTTAAGCGAACATATTCTGTACTATTTGTACCCTTCTCGAGTTCGCCGCTTTCGCTTATTTATATTTTTTTTTTCCTTGTCGCGTTCATTTTTCTTGTGAATATATTTTTTTTAAGATAAAGTATGGTAAACATGCGAAGAAAATATGGAGATTTCAGTGTTTTAATCCGCGTAATTAAAATTCGCATCGCGACGGCGCAAAATCGCGGATACCTTTTAAATACGTGTGCATATCGCGTTTACATTGTAACATGCTGTTTTCTGCTTCTTTTTTTTACTTTCTCTTCATTCCTTTTTATTGTCGTCGTTTCCTACGCTTCCGCTGAACAAAGGTATTGTTTCCGACGACCGAACAAATTTTAGGTAACAACAGGCTTCCGTTTTTCTTTCACGTATTTCGCGATATTGTAAATTTATTAAATTACATCATTTCTGTCACACAATTGGAAATACATCTCTTTTCTCAACTTTATCAGTTTTTTGAATCAGCAATTTCATAACAAACTTATTTATCTTAGAAATTATTGCTTTGATCGAAAAACTTTATAAGAATTTATTGTTCATCTTAACATTATATTTCCGGTTTACCCGGAAATGACTAGTTTTTATATTTTCAGCATAATAAATTATCGATTTATACAAATATTAACAAGAAATTGAGTAAATAATTAAAAAAAATATATTACAATGATGTTATATTTATATTATTAAATTTGCTGTTCAAATTGCGGAATGTACGTGTATGATAATTTCGGTGGAATAGTAAATCTAGCGAATGGAATTGGTAATATCGTGTATTGTGTATTCATTATATTCACAAATTGTATTTGTTCAATATAATTGGGCTGTAATACAATTAATGAATAATGCACGGAAATCTCTGAACCAAGCGAGTAGAAATTGGGGACTGCAAAAAAATGTATATATACATGGGCCGTTGCATTGGAGGATTTGGGGAGGTTTATTTAAACCATTGTAATTTGACGCTTTCACGTTATTAAATTAAGAGGATTTGTTTAATGCAACGTTCATTAGTGTTATTAATGGAATTTAAATTTCCGAACGGTACGCACACGTCTGTATTTCGGGTGTTTATTAAATGCATATTATATAATGCGAGCACATGTTCCGGACGGCCGGAGGTATAAATCTCTTCGGTTTTCGTGTTTGTATAATTAAATTCCGAAGGATAGAGTGCGTGTCGTGAAGAAGATGCGAATGCTTCCATTCCAGAAAAAAAGATATATATCTAAGTAAAAAGAAGAAGAAGAAGAAACGAATGAGAACAGTAGCGAAGGAGTCACACACAAAAATTGTCATCGGTTGTAATGTTGTGTCTAATTTTAGTCACTCCGTATTTAACCACTACTTAACGTTGCGATGTTCTTTTCTTCTATTTTTTTTTCTCTGTCTTCGGCGCCTCCCCTATGGATCTTGTTCCCTCCTCTAGTAAGACTAGGAGAAGTTACAGCATGTGTTGGGTGTAAAACAAATACCAGCAGAGCATTCCACTTTGTCTTGTGAACTTCCAGATATCGTGTTAGTCGTAATAAGTCGAGCGAGTTATGCAATGATTTATGCCTCGCTCGTCTCGTATAATTGTTAATTTAAACATATATTTCATGATAATTGTATTAGGAAAATTTAAAAATATTCGGTTGAAATGTTCCAATTTGTGGAATTTAAGGAAATTCTTAATTATCCGATAATTTTCTAACATTATCAAATTTATTTATTGATGTAACTAAAAAATATTTGAATATAATGAAACACCAATATGAAAAATGGTATTAGCAAAGTTTTCTTGAAAAACATCTTTGAAAGAATCAAATCTGTTTTATCCTACGGGTAAAGCTTGGAAGAGTTTCAACATGTGTTGGGTGTAAAACAAATACCAGCAGCGCATTCCACTTTGTCTTATGAACTTCTAGATAACGTTTCCATGTTAGTAGTAATTCATCGCACGGGTTATGCAATGATTTATAGGCGAGTCGCTCCGTGTAATTGTTAATTTAAACATGGATTTTTGCGTATTGTTTCTTGTGGGGCCCAGAAACGAAACAAACAGCGATACGTGATGGCGGGAAGGTAATCTCGTTACGACGAGGATCATTTGCCTGCCGTATGCAAACGAGGCGGACGTAATTTTGTCTTAGCTACGTGATTTCTTCCTTAAATGCTAATTAAATCGTGCCCTTCGAGATGTCCCGACATACACGTGGCCACGTCAAGCCAAACGAAGATGAAGAGAATAAAAAAAAGAAGAAGAAATTAAGGATACGATGAAAAAAAAAAGTGAAAACGAACGAGGATCTAGTTTTGAATGGGCAGAACCCTCACGTCGTTAGCCCTAATTCACGGATTCAATTACGTTCTCTCCTTTCAAAATGTTGAACTGATTTGCGGGTCAATTATAACCACCCACCCCCGCGCGCTTATTAATGGAATAAATAGGTTAGACACGCGCGCGCTCGAGATTTATTACTTTTCCACCCTCGACGTCGTACTCCTTCTCAACCACCTCATCCTTTCCCTCCTTAGCACTCGATTCCTTTCGTCCTGATCATCTCGTGTATCGGTATGGGAATAGATATGTGTGTGCGCGGTAATGATAGGATCGGTATTGTTATTCCTGCCGAGGCTATTCGAATGGAATGGTCCTCCTGTGGCCAATATCGAGGCCCGATCAAAAACTCGTCCCAGGCCCAATCAAACCAAGTTCCTTTTTCAATCTCCGATTTTGATTTGAATCTACTCTGCTCGTTGTTAAAACTTGCTCGAGGCGAGATTCCCAACTCCAATTTTGTTCCTTTTATTTCTTGTTTTTGTTTCTTCTGTTATTCTTGTTCTTTTCTGTCTTCTGTTTCGCATCGAAGTGTGGTTTCTTTGATGTCTAAGGTGTCTGCAAACACTAAAATGTTTATGGGTAATCAACGCACAACGGCTGTCGTATATCACTTATATTAATCGCGAATACCATATACTTAGAGTTAACTAATGTTCAACTCTCAAGTTGTTTTTTTTACACATTTATAACTAATTTTGACATATTTATTACTTTACAAACAAGTTTATTTATAGCATCCTCAAACTTATTAAAATTTACAATGTTATTCCTTCTATATTAACATTACTACAATCACAACCAAATTTTAATGAAATAAAGTTTTATTGTTTATATTAATTAGTTTTATAAAAATTTTGTTGGTATATTTGTCTTGAAATAAATTTTTATATAAAATATCTCAATTTGTGTATGTAATAAAGTTAGCTATAAACTGAAATTTTAAGCAATACCTGGAAAGTATTACCTACAAACAACGTTGAAAATACTAAGATTTCTTTATAAGTCACCTATAAAGAAACCAAATCTTGCTCTATAAAGTACGAAATGAGTGTGGTAGCATATATTGCGCAGAACAAGTTGAAATGCTATTGCAATATGAAATAGGAAAACGAAGTGTAATCCGGGGCGAATGAAAGGATTGCATTTGTATATTGTATAGCATATATGTTAAAGTTACGTATCCTCTACTTCCTTATTTTTACTTCTTCTTATTTTTCTTCTTTTCTTTCTTCTTCTCTTTTTCTGCTAATAAACCCGTCGAGATGCAATCAATTACATTTAGCTGCCGCGAACCATCAAATTCTTATCGCCCCTCCCTTTCCTTTCCCATTCCCATCCCCATTCACGGTTTCCTCTGTCCCTTTTTCTTCCTACCCCAAGTAACTTCTTTTTCCGGCGGGTCATTTGTCTTAATTCCATTTGCAGCCATCGCGAGATAGCAGTTTTCGAATGAAGATACTAATGAAATATCAAAACGTTTTTCGGTTAGATTGATTGTTAACGGGTCACCGGAACAATTGGGCACTCTGTGTAGCAGGTGGCAAGCGAATTACGGCGCATCAATCTTGAATGAGGCTCAACCCCTAACGGTGAAAACACTCAACGTCCCCTGCTGGTTGCCTCCCCTCAGCAGGGCCATTCGGTTTAACACCGTGCATTACAAACATATCTACCGTGTGCTATGTATATATAGATATAAGTATATGAGAGAGAGAGAGAGAGAGGGTGTATGTGTATGAGTGAGAGAGGGTATATTTAGAAAGGCCTAGTTTATTAATTGGATCGGTGTTTGTGTTTGTTGCAGGTCCCATGCGGATGCAACGTGCTTGGAATGGGGGGTGAAAAGGCCCGTCCCATGTGGTCGGTGGTGGTCCTGCTGCTGTTCGTCGGGCAGATTCAGGCCATATGCCCGGCGCGCTGCAAATGCAACGAAGACTCGTTGCGAGTCTCCTGTGCTTCCGGGTCCCTGGAGGTGGTCCCCATCCAGCTGAATCCGGAAGTCCGTCACATAGACCTAGCGGATAACAGGATTAGCAACGTGCTCTTCACCTTCAACTTCTACAGCAACCTGGTGTCGCTCGACCTATCTGGCAACAAGATTCAGTCGTTAGGCTCGATGAACTTCGAGTCGCAGCGCAACCTGAAGCATCTAAACTTGAGCGGCAACGAGATAGAAACTCTGTGGAAGGATTCGTTGAAAGGATTATGCGCCCTCGCCGAACTAGACCTTAGCTTGAATCGCCTGGAGAAGATCTCCGTGCACGCGTTCCGCGACCTCCACTCGTTGGAAGTGCTAAAACTCAATGGCAACCAGATCGTCTATCTTGAAGAAAGTCTATTTAAGTCCTCGACGATGCTGCGCGTATTATTATTAGAAAATAATCAGCTGCTAGAAATACCGACGGGCGCCATATCAGACGCCACCAATCTGAATAAGCTATCTCTCACCAACAATCTCATAGTGACAGTGGCCGAAGGCGAGATACCAAACCTACCGCTCCTGGAGTCGCTGCAGCTAAACAACAACCTGATCAGAGATATTCACGCCGGTGCCCTATCCGGATTAACCTCTCTGGAGTTCTTGGATTTGAGCGACAACAACTTCACCGCCGTTCCTACTGTATCCTTGGCGAAGCTCTCCAATCTGACGAAGCTCAAGTTCAGCGGTAATTTCATCAATTACATTCCGCCGGTAGCATTCAAGGGTCTGTTTCAACTACGATTCCTGCGACTCGATCGGCTCGAATTTCTCTCACGCATCGATCCCAGAGCTTTCGTCGACAACATTAACTTGGAGAAGATCTGGTTGGACGACAACATCGCCGTTGAGACATTACCAGGTCGCCTGTTCTACGGTAACCCTCGCATCACCCACATCTCGATCCGCAACAATCAATTGGCCACTTTAGACGCATCGCATTTCCCTTTGGATCAATTGAAGTGGCTGAAATTGGGTCGCAACCCTTTGGAGTGCAATTGTTCCCTTCTATGGCTTTGGAGGCTGGAGCAAGAGCAGAAGGCTAGATCAAACGAGAATGAGACAGCCATCAGCGAGGAATTGTTCGTGGATATTGATGAGATATCGTGCGCTGGACCGGAGCCTTTGGATGGAGTACTTCTCGCTGACGCCACCGAATCGCAGGTGGGATGCTCACTTGGTTGGATTGCCGCCCTTAGCGCCGTCGCCCTTACCTGTTTCATGCTCGCCATTGCCGTCATCCTACTGTACTGTGGACCTCTTAAGAAACACGTGAAGAGAAACGAGAGTCCCCCATCAGAGGCAGCCCAATGCCCTAACGGACCGGCTCTAACCCTAACTTACGAAGATCCCAGGGCCGACAAATACATAATAGGGCCTCCACTAATACACGAATACAGGACCCTTGCCCCATGGGATCCGTACTCCAAAGACTGCTCTGATGTCTACAGACAATTCGATAGCGCTCCGAAAGCCCGACCACACATAGTATACGTTTAAAGAGATCCATCGGGGCCGTAATGTAACCTAATAATCAGTGAATGTAATGCCCAAAGAGTAAAACACATGTCTGTTCTTCCATAAAGAAAGAAAACACAAAGAAATGGAGAAAAAAGTTATTAATAATGCATATAATATAATTGGGTACCCAGGGACGTTTCATCGCCGATAAGTATATACTTTTATACATTTTTATTCTAAATTAATAAAATTACCAATAACTTCAAAAAAAAAATTCGAAAAAAAATCTTTCTAATTATACAATTTTTTACAAAAGTAGTCTAGAATAATTAATTAAAGCGAATATATATTTAAATTACACTTAAGTTTTAATGGCAATGAAACGCCAGAGATCAAAGGTCTCTGCTATGTAACTAGTCCTAAGCCCTTGAAAAGAAAAAACAACTGGCTAGGTCGAAGGTATAACAAGTCACATTTTAAGTCCACTTTTCACTCATAAAAGTCACCAAGGTTTCATTGCGTCCAACGTGACTTGTGCGTCAAAACTTTGCTTACAAAATCGTGCGAAATGTTTATTTTCTCAAATATTATGTTGTAATGAAATATATTCCTAAACGTAAATTACTGGAAAATAACTTTTAATTATTTGCAAAAGCGACAGGGATCAAAAGCATACGCGATTGCATAACGAATTACATAATATGTCGTATTTGGAATAACACTAGTAAGTTGGGAATTATAATGCCATGCGAAATTTTGTTAGCATACGCAGATGTGCTGTATTAATGCAAGCTTTTCACAATGCTTAAAATTTAATAGTTCAACAACAGATCCGATTTTCAATTATGAAAGACGGGAATTACATAACTATATTACAGCTTTCATATCATAAAGAGGATATCAATTAAACTTTCGCTAATTATAGGATTCAATTTAAATTTTTATTTCTATTTCAACGTAAGATAAAAATAGTTGTTTTAATTCCAGTAATTCAAACATAATTTTCTAAAACAAAGTTTATACCTTTTTTAAAAAAATATTTGCTTAGTTTCATACATTAAACAAAAAAAAAGAAACACTTTGAATTTAATAGATAATATAATGTACCAAATATCAAATAACTTCAACTAGATTAGATTAGATCAAATTAACTATTTTTTTTAATATACTAAAAAATGTTTAAAATAATATTTAGTATATTAATTAAATGTTTTCAAAGAAAGTCGTCCATTGATTATGATTACATAAATAGGAACTATGGAATCTACAAACATATTGTTAAATCATGTTTGTAAGAAAATTGATGTTTCTAAGTCTATGAACTTGAGTCCAAAACAAAAAATAATAGTAAAAAATAATTAATGTAAAATAGACAAAAAAAACACAGATTGATAAAGTATGAAAACTGAAGTATTAAAAAGTTTTTGAATTATAAATTTCGCTGTCTGTTTCAAATAATTGCATTTGGATGTACTCGAAATACTAGACTTTCAAAAGCTAGTTTATTTAGATGTTTTATGTCAAAGTTGATGACGCATCCGGGATTACGTCAATAATTAACTCGTTCAGCGCTCCGATAAATATTTGATATCGGTATCATTTCGGTTTTGTCACAAGCCGATACGTCTTACGCATAGGAATATTAAGATGTTAATGGAATATATTTCGAAGATGATTGTTACGGATAAGCAACGAGCCTGGAAATTAAGCGATTCTTTAGGAACGTAACCCTCGACCTATATACTAGCCAAATCCGTCTAAACCAGTGGTTCCCAACCATTTTTTGTACCATGTCCCACCAAAGCCTTTCTAAAATTATTTTGTCCCTTATGTAACATATACATAATACATTTTCGAATTCATCCCTATGGGACAAGGGACCCACGTTGGGAAACACTGGTATAAACCAAGCAACAACAAAAATAAAGTTAATTCTACTGAAGGTTAAAAAAAAACAATGGGAGAAAACATTTTTAATTTAGAGGCTTTCCCTAAGCCGTTGCTGCACCGTAACTAAATAATCATATAATAATGGGTGTAAATGAAATTGTAATAATTACGTGATGATGTGTTATACGTTGATGCGGCACAGGAAATACGACGTGTGAACAATGCATCAGACACCAACACACGCTCACAGTTGTACACATACACACACACACACGCAAACATGAATACACTTGGATATGCTTCGTTTGACTGTATATCTCTTTCATTTGCGTTTGTTGAATGAGGCAGTACGGCTGAAAGACTGAATTTATTGTTTTTTGGGATGTTCACATTTTGTTTGATTTGTTCGTCGCGCAATGGGGCGAGGAAAATTAAAAATTGAGCAAGAATTGCGAAAAGGAAAGAGAGAAAAATAATAATAATGAACAACGGCGAAAGGAAAAGCGCGAGAGGATGCAAAAAATAAAAAGGGAGAGATGAAAATGCACGAGAAACAAAACAAAAAAAGGAGGAAGAGGAAAAGATTGGAGGGATGATGAACTGCTGAGGGTTGTGTAATAATTTTTTTTTCTCCCTGTGTTGCGCCAAGGGACGGGATTGTATAATATATACATACATTGTGTAATAAATAAAAAATAAAAATTATGAAAAAAAAATGAATTAAAAATATATATTTAAATCGTATTAAGGGAAAAAAAATTGTAGTCCATATTTTTATAAGTAGGATTATAAAATTTTTCGTTTAACTTTCTCATACCTACAACTATACACTACTACTTAACTGTCTACTACTTGTACCAATGTAATAAACCAAAAAAAATATAATTATGTAATGTAATAATAATACTACAAAATATTGTATGTAATCTATTGTAATGGTATTTATGGTTCTCATTTTTTTTTTCAGGATTAAGGGGGAGTATGGTAAATTATAGACCGACTGATAAGTGTAGTTAAAATCAAAAGAAGAAGAAAAAAGAAATAAGAATATTTGGGGGGAAAAAAATGAAAATTAATTAATGATAATATTAAATAAAAGTAAAGGTATAATTAATATTAATGATAATACTGTTATATATGTATGTGTCTGCAAGTGCGATATTTCTATCTATTCTATTATTATCTATCGATGATATATATAAAAATATATAAATATAAACCAAATATGTTTGTTAATAAAAATATTTAAAAGACTAAAAATGAATAAACGCAGTCAGGGTGTTTCATTTAATTATTTGTTTGTAAAGTAAAATAACAAAAAAAAACATATCCCTTCTTTAGATGTCCTTCACTTTCTTAGGTGTTCCGAGCTGCCTCCCCGTTTGATGGTTGGGGTGGTTTAGGGTGGAATCATTCAATTATTTACGAAACGTTTAGGGCGTTCGCAGCGATTTTAAATTAGCCCGTACACACGAGAGGCGATATAATAGACGGACCCATGAATAATTTAAATTTAGATGAAACGTACGCTTCTGAATGTAAATGTTTGATTTGATTATCCCGTTTCGCTATCCATCATGTACGTAAATTATTAAATGATTGGCATGATACAAACTGGTATTGTGAAAGCATTAAAACGAGCTTTGAGAGTGTTCACCGAAATGATCATATCCGTACTTGTTATAAATTGGTGCGCGGCGGCGGCGGCGGCAGGGGCAGCTATTTTAAGTGCATTGTATGTGTATGTATGTTCGAGGGGGTGAACATTCGGTCGGAATTCCTCTGGGGAACCTTAACTAACTTTTTAGCCTTGTGTATTTTATTTTCCACGGCCCGCGGATCATCATAAATTCCAACCCCGAACGGCACTAGCGACCCCCGCTTCGTCCTCCTCCGACGCCACCGCTCAATGATTTTAATGCTTTCGCAGAAGCCGAAATTTCATTTAACTTAATTATAACTCGCCGCTAAGTGAGAGGAGAACAGTTCTGTTTTGTTGCCTTCGCTACAGAATGCGGGTAAGTATAATGTCTTAATTCAATTTCAACTACAATTCCTAACTAAAAAATAGTATATGACATCAACAAAATGTAGTTACTACTCATTAATGTACGTTAAGTGCGTACTGACTCAATTATATATATTTTAATTCGATAATACGTACATCAAGTACAGTGGAACCTCGCTTAACGAGTTTAATCCGTCTCAAAATTTCCGGATTTTTACTCGTATAGTGAAACACGTTTTCCCATATAAACCAATGTAAATTCCATTAATCCGGAGACATGGCAGTGTTTTTAAATTTTGCACAAAAAAAATCACAAATAACATGTTTGAACAAAAGTTTGAAAATTTTGTGATCGCAAACAACACTAAGATACAACTAGAATGACCACTAACAGTAGGAAGTGTTTTCCAATTCACACACATATTTGTTTATATATTTGTATCAATTCGAGGACTTGGTGGAGGTCTCTTTATACTTTCAATATTTGTTTATATTCTTCTCTTCTCATCGTCACTCGTTATGCGAAACGTTGCTCGTTAAGCGAGTCATTTTTCAAACAATTTATTTTGCTCGTTAAGAGAAATGCTCTTTACGCGAGGTTCCACTGTACATATATTTGAAAAATCTACAAATTTACGAAAAAATCTAATAAATATATTTCAATAAACAGTATCATACAACAAATATAAAAAAAATCGTATCGAATTAATCTTGCGATTAAAGTACATCTTCTTCTTATTATATGTCAATTTGTATACTTGATGTACGTTAATTGAACGGTAATTTTATATAGTTACTGATTGCTAATATACGATATTATATGATAATACAACAACTATTAATTTTATTTCGGTTCAATAAAAAACTTTACATATTTCATTAATAAATGTAATATATTTTATAAAATTTACAATTTTACAAAATAACAATATTTAATACCCAATTAAATTTCCTAATTATAAATGTCATTTTTAACTATCGAATTAGTCTTATGATAATAAATATAATTATAATATACTATAAACCATTATAGTCGAAATTACATATTAATTAATAATATATTCTCATTTTACTGAAAAATTAAAAGTATTTGTTTTAATATTAGATTATTTTAATTTTGTTCCCAGCATTACATAAATGGTAACTAAAAATAATACGCCTCCTAAATATAAAATATTTGTTGAGATTTTTGGTTCGATGAGAGATCTAGCTGATCGAAAATGAGAAGATCGTCTTTCACATCCCGAATCTTTAACGTACTTTGACCAAGTTTTCTGTCCATCATAGTGATTACAAGTTAATAAATGCTTGTTCTTGACTTTTCCCGCTATGATGTGTTCTTCAGGAGAGGTGGCTAGTTGCAAACCCATCATCTTGCTCCAATCCCAAGTATCTACGATATCGCAATCACAGATCCAAGGATTTCCAATAAGTTGTACCTTGTTTAATTTCCCGCTGGCCATTATCAAATATTTGGGTGAGAAGGTCGTGAGATTGTTGTAGCGTAGGTCAACGGTCTCCAATTGCGGTAATAAATTCAAGAACTTAAAGTCACGACTTGTGAATTGATTGCCTTTCAGTATTAAATGCGTTATACCTGTGGTCCAATAAAACGCGTCCATAGGCAGGTACGTTAAATTGCAATTGCTCAAGTCGAGCGTTCGCAACTGGGAAAGTTGCTTGGGCAATAGGGGACCCGTGCGGGAAACTTTTAAGGGATTACCGGCTAATTGTAATTCAGTTAGGTCTGTGTATGTTAAATTGTTGAAGAAGACCGTCGCATTTAGAGGCTTCCTTAAGCCGCACGAATTCAGCTCGAGACTCTTTAAATGTGTTAAATTTGCAAATAACCCGGCCTCCAGCGAATTCAGATCGTTGCCGGATAGGATTAGCCGCCTCATCGATGTCATCTTCGAGAAGGTCGAGGGCATTATGTGCGTGAGGTTGCTGTTACCCATATTCAAATACTCGAGCGCCTGCAGGGGAGCGAGGATTTTAACGAAGACGTCGTTCAAGGGGTTATGCGAGATATCTAATTCGGTGAGGCTTTGGAATTGATGCAGGGTGTGCGGTAGGACGCTCAAGCCGCACTGACTCAACGACAGCTTCTGCAGTTTCGTTAAAGGGGCCAAGGCGAGGAGCAGGTCGGATGCAAATAACGTATTACCGGCTAAATAAAGCGTCCTTATTTTGCTTGAGTTCACAAATGCATCCTCGGAAAGCGGTCTACCCAGGTGGCAGTGCGACAGATCCAGGCTATCCAGATGGGAGAGTTTCTGACCCACGGTAGCGGCGACATCCAGATCTCTAAGTTCGTTCTCTGCCAGTATAAGGGTACGAAGGTACGTGTTGTTATCAAACGCATCTGGTTGGATAACTCTAATGCCAGATCTCCTAAAGTCCAAATACTCTAGACGGATTAGTGGGTAAAGCACATACGACCAGCTGATCTCCGCAAGATTGTTTCCAGCCAGCTCGAATGACTTCAGGTTGTCCAGAGCCGCAAACGCGTCCTCTCCTATGAAACTCACATTGCAATTATTCATTTTTAATATTTCGAGACTCTTCAAGGGATTAAACTCGTTAGGGGATATCATCCCCAGGGGATTATCAGACAAATCCAGCGTGCATAACGAGGTGACGTTTGCGAAGAAGCGGGGATTTAAAAAGTTCAATCCGCAGTTACTGATATCCAAATACAGAAGCGTGGACGAGTACAGAAATTCCCCATCTACAGAAGTTAAAGGGTTGTCCTGTAATTCCAAACTTATGAATCCGGACATGGTCCTGCAGAGATAAATGCGATTAGTACGGTTTTAGTAATTTAATTGCGTTTACCTACTGGAAAGTGGATGGGTCGATGGTGGCGATACGGTTGTTCGCGAAATCGGCATCGATGAGGTAATTCAAGCCCTGGAATGATTCTTTTCGGACGTGGGTCAGCAGGTTATTGGCTAATTGGAGGCGGCGCATCTTGATGTCCGGTGGGAATGGAGGAACATCCGTCAGATAGTTTCCGTTCAGGTCGAGGATGTAAACGCTCGGACTCAATTCCGAATAAGGGATGTCGGTCAGGTTGCTCTCCGAACAATCGGTCACCCAGTTCACCCTGAAGTAATGGCACTCGCACTCATCGGGGCACCCCAGATCCACCAATTCTCCATTGAAGGCGTCCACCACGATCGACCCCTTCGCTAGGATCAGCAGCACCACCAAACACGTCGTCTCTGTCTTCATCATCTTTCTCTGCAAAACGAATTACAGAACGGCCTGATATCAATCTACTCGGCAACATTTCCAAGCGGATGTGACGTTCCATCATTGGGTGGAACGAGAGCACAAAGCGCTTTTATATCAAACTCGTTAATTGTGGAAATTAAATTAAAGCTCCACTTTGGGTATTTTCCATGGCTACCGGTTATATGTGGCGCGCACACCGAGCGAATCAAAACAATTGAACAACAGCATTCAATAATCCCTTTTTCATCTCTCCGCTCATAATTCTTTATCCGACTTTTGATAGAAACTGTTTCCATGGATTTAATATTACCATTCATCGGATTACCTAGTTATGTATACCTCCCATCTACTATTTATATTCCTTTATAAAGAATAACATATTGTTTGCGACTTTATTTTATTAACAAAATCATAAAGAATATATTTTATAATAGTAAAAAACATGTCAAAAAACCGTATTATTAGGTAAAACATATTACATAAACTTTTTTTTATTACATTATTTAAAAATAAGTATCTTCAAAACCATAGTGTAAGTCAACTAATTCAACTGAAGTTGAAATATTTTCTAATTTTATAAATGTTCTTGTTTAATATTGCATTTTTTACATCCTTTACATTTACATTCCCATTTATCGATTTAAATACACGTCTATTAATTGTGTAACTAAGTAATTATATAATGCTAAAATTTTGTCTTTTAGAGCGTATTTAGAAGAGCTAAAATTTATAATTGAAATTGTACCGAAATGCACCGAAACAAATGCTAACAACCTGTCAAATAATAATACACCCTAAAGCAAACATATTTATGATCGTCGCCACCTTCCACAGCAACATTCAAAGCTCAATATAAACGGAAAATCTGCGGTTTCAAAACTCGGCATTCGAAACTTCCGGCAACATTTGAGTTGTTACGCCGCTAATTATTTTCTTGGGCAATCCAAAGCCGGCGAAATACTTTCCGCGCTCCGCCCTAATTAAAAGTATTAATGAAGGGGAAAAAAGGAGAACGCTCTTCCATCTTCAAGTGCACAAAGACCGGACGTATCATTTCAAGAAGCTTACTCACCATTCAATTTTAAATTTGCAAACGAACAACCCATTGACAAGATGCTAACACTCATGTAGAGAAAAAGAAAAGTTCGATGACCGCAATCGGACGTTCTTGTTCTATTGGACTGGTTCTTGTCTCGATGCAAAAAACAATAGTCGAAGCTATACTGAACTGTCTGGTTTGCAGAACGTTCGTCGACTGCGATAATACCTCCAGTTCTACCTATTAGTCCTTTCGGTCGTTGTTGTTGTTGTTGTAGCGTTTGTTGATGATGGTGTTTTTTTAGCGACTGCATTGCTGTTTATTCGCAGTGTAAGCAAGTGAATGCCATGGTAATGTTAATAGTATTAAAAGCGACGTATGCATGATTATGTTCTTTGGAAGCAATCCGAATAATCTGTTTAAAATGGTCGGACGCGTGTCCGGCGCATGTTAATTATGATGAAATCCGATAATAAACACCGAGGAAAGAACGGGCACGCATTTAATAAGCATGTTTTGATTAATCGTTGATTTCGAAACAAAATAATCCTGATTAGCGGTTTTAATGCAGTGCACATTATTCCTGCGTGTGCACCAGTACGCATTTCAATTACACATTGCAGCCAGGACTCCGACGACCGAACAAATATTGATAATCATCATAATATTTGTCCACCATATTCAATATTATCTATATACACATGCACCCATACGCACACAAATATAATGCGTGTATATTGCGAAAGCAATATTTTAAAGCCGTGCAGATATGACATGCATTATTAGGTTTGTGTTTTAAATTTGTTCCGCATGGAGAATTATGGTGTCAGCCGGGCTGACGGCAGAGGATTTACCCTTCCAACGGCCATTTTCCAAATTAAACGGAACAGGAAGTCGGATCCGACGCTCTTTCTTTCCGCGACTCTCCTCCTATCATCTCAGCCTTTCGTCTTAGCTACCTCCCTGAAGTAGAAGTAGAAGATGACGAAGAAGTAGTAGATGCAGCAGCAGTAGTCCTGGCCCATGAATATCAAGGGTGGATTTTCCATACATTTTCAACGCACTGCTTAAATATTCATAAAGCTAGTAGCATAAAATAATTCATGAGGTAGGTAGGTATCCGAACCAATTTCCATCCGCGAAAACAATTAATATCCTGGCATTCTTGCGGCCCCGGTGCACACGCACAGCGTAGCGCCGAGGGTGGAATATAGAGTGCAAGGGATGGAATGTATAGGAGGGTTTCAATTGTCGGGACGCAGTAATTGTAGAGCATCTAGACATGAACAGCACTCGGTGTCTTACTAATTAGAGACAGAAGTGTCCAACTCTTCACCAAAAACCGGAGAGCGGTTGGCCTCGCCTCACCTCGCCATTCCACTCCCATCACCCTTCACGGACAAACCCCACCCGTTCGCCAACGAAATTTACTCGACCCATCAAAGTGTTACACGATGGAAAGAAATAAATAAATTTACATCTTCTTAAAAAGCCACTGTTTTCTTTCTCTCTTACAACTAAAAGCTTTATTAACACCATAAAAGATACTTGCAAAGTAAAACGTTGATATTCCTTTGATGATTTATATTACATTCGATCATTCCCAAGTGCTTTGTTCTTCCAGTTTCTTTTATATTCCATTATTCTCTTTAACCATCCTTAATTACACTAACATAATTATCTACATAGAAATGTTTATTCTTTGTTTCATAGATTCAATGCAAATGTAACATGAACCCAAACATTACAATATTTTCATAAAAAAAATCAGGTATTAACTGAAAACACTTGTTATCATTCCATAATAATTACTTTAAAATTAATTTAAGTAAGAAAATTAAAAAATCAATAAAAAAAACTGCTATAAAAGTCCCAATAATTTAAAAAAATCAATCAAATTTATTGTAACAAATATAGATAAATAAATAAAAATAATTACATATACTTGTAAAATTTAATATTACTTATTTAATTTACATATTTTTTCAAGTAATTTTTTTTATAATAACTGCAAAATTTATAAAAAAAAAATGTTTGTTTATAAATCAATTCTGATTAATTACATTTACAAAATTATGGAACAAATTTGAATTTATAAAGTTTTTTTTATTTATTGAAACAATCATAAAAGTTTATTTTTTTTAATATTTATTTGTCTTGTTTTAATCAATTTTAATAAATATATTTAACTTTGTATAAAATAAACGTTCATGATTACAGGAAATATTTAGAAGTTGTATTTATTGCTTATTGATCCATGATGAATACTAGCATACATAAAGTGACATTAAGAAAGGAAATTACTCAAGGAACGTCGTATAATATAAACATCCGTTTATTGATGCTATTTCTTTGATGAATTACTTTTCATTGAATCGCTTTCAAGTGCTTCGTCGATCCTGTTTCTTTTTAGGCGCATTTAATTTCACGGGTTCCTTCCCCCTTTGATTTATTATTATTTCCCTCAAAATACGGTTTACGCAACTGCAGACAAAACTGCTGAAAACGTAAAGTTTTTAATTCATGACAACGAAAAAAAAAATGCATTGTAACCAAAAAAAAAATGAATAACTGTTATTATATACTATTATCTATTTTTTTATAAAAAGTGAAACATTATTTTCATTAATCAATAAATTAATGAAAAAAATTGTTATTACATTTGATGTAACAATTAACGAGAGTTCCTACAACGGCCAAAAAATATTAGGACAACTTTTTATAGAACGCGATTTTCTTACAGCGCCCCCGCTTATTGCGCGCTATACTAGGAAAATTCTTGTATAACACAATTACGTATTAACAGGAAGTCTACTGTATTTAACAGAAGTTGTATGATTCAGTTGTCTAAAAAATTGTTGAATCTAGAAATTTAAGAATACTTAAGAATTTCTGACCCATCAAAGAGTTAAACTTATATAATTATCTTACTTCGTATATTAAAGCAAATGCAGTTGAAGCATTGCAGAAAGGAATTAGATCCTGAAATTTGAGCATTTGTCTACCAATATTTCAATATATACCAAGTAGTTACTGTTAAATAATTATGTAATCAAAATAATTAGTTAAACGGCAAAATTAGATGCAAATAGGGTGTTTAACCAGGCGCGTGTCCTTCCGGGTAGTCCGGTGCCGTTCCGATCCGGTAGACTCACACAGCAGCCCCTAAATTACAATTGCAGATTTTATTCATACACGGCGGCGCATCTGAAGAATTAAACCCCAGCTGCCATATCCAAACAATTGCAATTTGACAGGACATTGAACATTTACATTCGACCAACATATTATTTCGATCCGAACTGCTCCGTGTCCACGTCATGGACAAGCGTCTGCTCGGACGGAGGGATGCAGGGAATTCATCCCCCCCTTTGCTAAATTAAATTAGACGGGGGACGGCACGCCAAAAACGCGCCGTTTTATCCGGGGCACCGGTTGCATTATTTAGCTTCCGCCTGTATAAATTAAATAAATTTGAATAAATCTCCGCCGTGCCTCCATTTACATCGGAAAAAGAGTAGCCCAGGTTGCGTAATCGCTGCATCTGTCAAGGGACGCTCTCCTATGTTCTCTCTTAAATGGAGCGCGCGAAGGATAGGATAGGAAGGATTAAGCATTTGATCTTCGCATCAAAAGCGCTCCGGGCCAATGTAACAGCCTGACAACGACCCAGGCTCTGGTGTTTTGCCCTTGTGGTCGTGCCTGCCGTCCATCCTTCGTCAATATTAGAAGGACTTTCCTTGACACCCGCAACAAACACCCGGGTTTTGCGGTCACGTGGTTGTCTGCAGCGTGCACATAGTAAGTAAAACATAAACCAAGTATACTACAGCAACGTTACATGTTTTCAACGATGCTATTGCTTATTTGATACTTGAGAATGAAGACGTTTATTATGCAATTGGGACTAATTCATACTTGACGAATTAATATTACCTCATCCAAGTATCAATTAATCCGGATAACTACTAGTAGATATATTCTATTCAATTTATCTCACTAATACTGACATATGACTAATATTCTCACCAATCCATTACTATTCCAATGCAAAAAAATAAATAAATAAAAACTATACATTTGTTTCATGCATTTAATAGTATTTGATAATTCTATAGTATTTTTAAATATTTAGAACATAACAATGTTTCTTATATTAATCTATTGTTTCATTTAACACGAATTTTGAAAAACAACCGTGTTATGCGGGGTTTACATTATATGTAATGACAAACTTTTGGAAAATCAATACAAGGATACAAAAATCCCTTTTAACATGGTAATTTTGCTTTAACACAATAATTCTTATTTTATTTATTTTTCTTATAACACGATTTTTTAAATGACCGTGTTATACATGTAATGACAAACTTTTGTAAAATCAATACAAACATACGAAAATCGCGCTTAATACGTCAATCCTACAACATGGTTTTACTATCTTATAATAGTTCTCTGATTCATATAACACTTTTGTAAAATCAATACAAAGATACGAAAATCCCTTTTAATCTGTAGTATTTTTATTTGTTTCCTATATTAGTTCTATAATTCGTATTACACGATTTTTTAGAAACGACCGTGTTATACGTGGTTTATTTTATATGTAATGACGAACGGATCATAAAATCAATACGTGGATAAGGAAAACATTTAAATAACATTTACATATGTAATATTACCTGTGATTACTTGTAAATGGCGCACCTTGAGTAGTTATATACCAATGCGGAGGTTGGTTTTCTGTTTCCTAGTGGAGCATACAAATAACGTTCATTAACGTTATTAGAAACACGAGCTGCTCCTTTTACATCACTGTCGGTAATACAACTCGTAACGCATTAGTATTTCTTAAATTACGTCACATACTTGTATTTCCGTAACAACTTTACGACGTTCTCATTTGAAGCAAATTACTTTAACTACTACTATATATTCATAATAATTACAATTAATTACAAATATATCAATATTTTTCTTTCACATAAAAATATTTATCATAACATTGATGAAAAATGATGAACTTTTACAAATTTAAATATTTATTGGTAACTTTGAATGAGATCTTTTGAGAGCTTTTCATTATTTTAGTTAATAATTAAAAAAAAAACATTAAAATCTTCAATCTTATTTGTTTTTAATCAACGTTACGTAATAACGAGTAGAAAGAGCATTCTGATACTTTGAATGTCCATCGTTCGTTAAGCTGAAATAAATGGTGTGCAAGTGGAGAGGAGACGTTTCAAATCACGAGCGGAACAGAAGAAGACTGCTCAACGCTCGGATGATGAGGCGACTTCAAAGCCCATGGTTTTGCAATTGTGATGTGTGGAACTATGGTTCTGTGCGTTCTTTCCTTCTGCTCCGAATGTCTCTCCTCTGTATTATTGTATCGTTCTCACTCGTCCCGAGTATCGTCCTAATTGTCCACTGTCCTACATGAGCACAAATACACGTGGCTTAATGACAAAATAAAAACGGAGAGATAGAGAATGTAAAGAAATAAAAGCTGAAAAAATAAAAAAAAACTACTGAAAAACGAACGGTAACTAATTACCCGCACTTTAACAGCATTTGTTAATTGACTGTAACCGAATGTGAAACGCGTTTATTTTTTTTCATACATCTATTTTTTTTTGTTAGGGTTTTTAAATAATTCATCCAAGCACTACTCAAAACACCATTCAGCCAACGGATTTTTCCAGCCTGTATATAATGTTCATCCTCTCTTCATTCTACTTTTTTTTGTGGTTGTTGTTGTTGATTGGTGTTGTACGTATGTGCGAAAATTGTTGCAGGAAAAAAATATGTAAGCAGTGGAGGGAAGTTCGCCTCGAGCCACAATTCTAGACGGAAAATAAATTCGCATATGCTCATACTGAAAATGCATGAAAAGAAACACATAATATTTATATATACATAACGATCTTCCTCAAATAAAAACTCATTTTTACATGCTTCGGGCTTTACTACGCAAACAAAATAACAGCAGTTCTTTTTAATAAAGTATAGGGACCTCACATAAACGTCAAAGTTTGTAATATCGAAATTCATTTACAGCAATTGAAACATAACTCCAGAGAAACAAATTTCTGAAATTGTTCATTATTGGTTTAAATAATTCAAATGTGTGCGTATTGTACTAAAGACAAGTACAAGAAACCTTATTTGTACACAATTTTTTTCATTTAGACTTCTAATATTGTTGGTAGTTTTTCAAAGAATATATTATTACATCATTATTTTTTATATGTCAAATTAATTTTGTTTCCGTTTATTAACCAGTGTCCCGATTAATCGGAATCGACTGTATTAGATGTTGTCTAAATCAAATAATAAAGCATCTCTTGTATACGAAAGTGAGGCTTGTCCAATCTGAGGCCCGCGGGCCGCATGCGACCCTATAAAAAAGGTTATGGCCCCAATTGTGTCTACCGACTTTAATAAGTTTATAAATAGGTACGGTTCGAGAATGATGCTCAAATATAATTAAAATTTTTGTTTATAATCAAGTTATATATGTTTTTTTGCGATGAATTACCCGAAAGCTCTTTGCACGCGACTCCATTAAAACAGTTGACGAGTTTCAGTACAGTAAAGAATCAGCGACCCAATTCTAAATGGCACTTAAAGTGAGCAGTAAATATGAGTAAAGGTGCGGTTTTTAGAAAAAAAAAACAAATTTAAAAAATAAAATAAAACGAATGCAAAAAAAAACATGTGGTGGAAATTAACGTTATGCAGTTTGTTTATTATGCAAAACTCAATTATCCGGAGGCGGCTCCGACAGAAAATACGGACGACCGCCGCATTAAAAAATCATTTCGAAAATAAACATGTAAAAGGAACAAAAAAAAATACATCGTGAAACCACCGAAAAATAAAAACTCAGCGGACAGACCAAAAGCATCAAACGTTATTTTACGACAAGGAATTACATGTGCATGCGTTTTGTTGTCGGTTATAATAAAGGGATGATTAAAATCTACCCGAAATGAATGGAGTTAACGCTTTAATTGTACCCCAAAATAGCATAAAAACTTTCGTATATACGCACTCATTACTTTACACGGTTTTATTTTAAATTGAATATTGATCAATTTCCTATATAGTAAAACCTCGCTTAATATGCACCTCGTATAGCAAGCATTTCGCTTAACGAGCAAAATGAATTGTAAGAAAAATGACTCGCTTAACGAGCGATGTTTCGCTTGCTACATCATTTTTAAAACTTATATACACATATTATGTGTATTTTTGAATTGTTTCACTATATGAGTATTTCACTGTACGAGTAAAAATCCGGAAATTTTGGAACGAATTAAACTCGTTAAACGAGGTTCCACTGTATTCTTATATTATTATTATACATGTCAAGGTCATTCATCATTAAAATTATGGAATCCTGAAAATGGTGATCCAATAAATCTGACACATCCAAACTATTGCTTTGTGATGAAATCCTTTCAGGAACTTAGCTGAAACGTATCGACGTCGAATGATTAATAAATGAAGCGGGAATTGCGTTTGAGGCTGTCCGAACATCCCTCAGAACTTCACACTGAGAAACTTTTACAATTGGCAATTGTTTTCAAACTAATGACACCTGCGACACATCACATGGATAATTGCATATCACTTTTGTACTCATTTCTTTTTTTTTTATTTCACGTTTATTTCATAAATTATTCAACGTTCACTCTACGTTTCCAACTTCTAGTTAATGATGATTTTTTTTATATCTACATATTGATATAATTTTCTTTTTCACATTCACAGTTCACAATAATTACAAATCTAATTATTTTTTGTTGTCGTATGAACCAAAAAATATTTGTAAATAAAAATTTTCGAACGTGAGACGGATATATCTGCCATATCCTTTACACTTGATACTTGCTTCTATAACATTGAAAAGAAGTCCACTGATTGAATCATAGTTCTAACGGAATCGTAAAAGCTTTGACGTTAGTTCTTTAAAGACGCCACAAAAAAACAAATGAAAATGTGACCTTGTGATGTGATTATTTATCTGTAGTATATTATTTATATATTTTTAATTATTTAATTAAAATATCAACATAATCATTTATTTTCATTGCAACTTTTTTATTGGTCCAATTCACTAATTTTATATGAAAACAGCTTTTATGTTTGCATGTTTGCTATTAAATTAATTGGATAATTGTCAATTTAAATTTCGATGTTCAATTTTATAAAATAACAATTATATTTCTAAATAAACAAAGCTCTGCTATTTCAATTATTTTTCAATTTAATTATCCTTTGTTTCACGAAACTATGTTTGTAATTAACATTAGATAAATAATTAATAAATTACTTTAGATAACCTAAATCTAGTTTAGTTTTATAAATAAATACATAAATTTTTAAATACAGTAAAACCTCGTAAAACGTCTTTAGACGAAAAATTTACTCTTTTTAGACTTCAAGCAAACTGCGTTGTACCGAATCAACGTTAATCCAGGAAGCGTTAAACGATGTCTTCCAATACACCATATTAAAAAAAAATTGTTTTTGTAGGTGTTATATTTTTGTGACAAATTATATAATTTTTCATATTTATTATATAAAAAGTATACTATAAAATAATTAATAATCACTATAATTACTGACAGAAAATTAAATAGTTTTTCACTTTTACAGCAATTTAATACTAAGAATTTTTATGTGTTCACAATCTGTTCATCAATTGGCATTAGGTAGGTAATATTTCCCAGTGGATAGTTACCATTATGATTATTTTTAATTTGTAGGTTGGTCCATATGCTGAACCTCATTCATTTTTTGTCCTCAACACAATTTCGATAGTAAATATAGCCTGAAGCCATTTATTATAACGTTATGCAATAACAAATCATTAATGGTATTATTACTAATTAACGAATCCGTTAATCAAAACGTATAACGTATAAACATCTGGGTTGCACATCAAAAATCAATCAATTTTAAATAATAATTATTAATTATATGTCAACAAATAATAGACCGATGAGGACACTAATTAAAAGAGATGTGTGTTCATTACATCTAAACAGTATTATAGAAATATCAAATTTAATTAATGCACGCATGCAAAACCACTAATGAAAACCATTGGCGATTTCAGCCATAAATGCTTTCATTATTTTCACTCATATTATAGTTTTTTTGTTACGAAACACGTAAAAGTCAACATTTAAAGAAGAAATATACGATAGTGAAATCAAAGCGGTATACGAGAAATGAAAACACACAAACACAAAAAAAAAGGAACAAAACAATATATTCATGAAAAATGCATGGAATCAAAAGGTAGTCTGTTTTTTATCAGGGCTACATGAATATTTATGATTATATAATGTTTCAGCTAGATATAAAAATTACGCTTCTGCTATATTGTTTTATATTTGTATTTTCTCTTCACTCATTATTTATTTTAAATCACAACAAAAAAGGGCTTGTAACAACTGCCACAACTGAATTCATTTAAAATCGCATACATAATGCGCGTATCAGCAAATTTATGTAATCGAAATAATTTGTGTTTTGTAATATAAAACGTAATAACATGAACAGTTTTTTTTTTCTGTACAATCGGTTTACAAATATTTCCAACAACTCAGTTTTATAATGATGAATGAATTTGTACATATAAAATTGTATAAATTGTAAATTAATTTCTCTCTTTAAAAAATGTACTAATAAAAACTTTATGCTATAAATTATATAATATATTTTTAGTTACATTTTTTATTAGATTATCGATCGAAATAAAATTAGAATTTCCTATATTAAATTAAAATAATATATGAATACAAATGTATACAAAGAATTATGGAAATTTAAACTAATGCTTCAATTAGTGCGGATTCACTGTTAACTTAAATTCCACTATTAACTTAAAATATGATTATGTAAAAAATTGTAAAGAATAATTTTATTTTGTCAGTTTCTGACATTACCTTGACTTTGTTTAATTGATTCTGAAATATATAAAGTAATGCTTCGATCACTGTGGATTAACTATAGTCCGTTTTAAAAATTTCAAAATAAATTAAAGTCCTCGATTAGTGCGGTTTTATGCGAACTACACGAGATATTGCTATATTTGTAATGAAGGAATATTAGCTAGTATTAGAAGTAGCAAATAGATAGGTCAATTACAAACTAGGTCTCGATTTAAAATTTATTACGTTCGGAACTAAAAGAAGATCACTTAAAATGTTCCATAAAACTTAAGTGTAGTTTGAAAATAAAATTGAAAGAATAAATAATACGTATGTGATATCGACCGTTGAGTTCTCCTCGTTATCCTTTTTTTTTGTGCGTGTTGAATTGCCCGCACATGAATTATTAGGTTCGGTTAATGCTATCCACAAAACCACGAAGATTACTCGGATGCTGCGCGGTTTTTATGGTGCTCGCGTTACATAACGGAGGCAGCAACTGATGACGACGATGATCATTGCATTTTGAATATGTCTACATCTAAATTACCTAACTTATTGCTGTTTTCTTAACTCATTAGCACATACCACACTCATTTTAGTACATCTATTTAAATGCATATATTTAGTTACTTTACAGAAGAAAATTTCAACTACTAAAGTAAAATATTTATAAATTATATTAAAAAACAAAGGGTTAATAATAAAAATAGGCAGAAAGCCAATAGCCCTTTGAATCAGTTGACTTTTTTGAAATTATATAAATTTATTTTATAACTCTTGTTAAATAATAAATTTGATTGTTAAAATAATAAGAATATTTATATGCAATACTTAGAGACAACAGATATATGAAATAAAAATTTGTGACAAAATTTTTTTTTGTCCCTCATTAATTTTATTATATATTTTGAAAGGGATAAAAAAATATTAAATAATAATAGTAATAAGATAAAATTTAAAAGAAATTGCTGAAAAAAAAGTATAAAAGAATATATATTTCCACTATCTAAAATGTAATAATATGAGAATTAACGAAATTTTCTTTTTGTTATGGAAAATTGTTCTTGTTCCGTTTTTATTTATAATTTATAATTAAGATTACTTTTATTAAATTTTATAATATTCATTTTTATTTTATTTTTTGTTGCTAGAAAAAAACTTTATATAAAATATATAAAAACGATGGTAAAACGAAAAGAATAACATTTGCAGACAAATTTATAATCAAAAGGTAAAATGTTTATTTGTGAAACATGAATATTTATTACTATAAAATTGCAACTCGTTATATAAAAATAAAAAATAAAACGCTTGTTATTTTATACATTTTTTTTATTCATTCATTTATATTTAAATACAAAAATGTTTGTAACGTTTGCCACAACTGAATTCATTTAAAAGCGTATAAATAACGCACATACTCACAATTTATTTAATCTAAATAATGTGTTTGTTGTAAAATTTAAAAATAAAATAAAATTATACATACATATTTTCATGGAGTTTCGAATATTCCCAATAATTAAGTTGTATTTGTAATTTATATATAAATAAAAAATTGTATAATAAAATGTAATATTGTATAGTTTCTTTGAAATGAAAATGAACTGGTTTGTTACCAATATCAAAGATTTAATAAAACGGAAATATCTACAAATTTGATGTTATTGTATTGTAACATTAGAGCTTTATCTTTAATTTGCATATTCCATATTCTAATTATTGTGTAAGATTATCAAGTAATTAGATAAAATGTTACTGCTTGGATGATCTTATTATGTAAATATCAGGCAATTACATAAAGTATGAAAATATGTAAAAAATCGAAATTGTCGGTTTAAAAATGTTATTAATTTTCCTGACTTTTTATAATCCATAAAAATGACCGACATTCATAAAAAAATCGCATAATTTTGTATGTATTTTAAGAAATTGAAAATATTTTAATTTTTTTAGGAAATTGTATATGAAAGTATCTAAATTATAATTTTTCGTACTTTTAATAGTTAATGTTTTCAGTAAAAAAAATAACTAATTTAATATGATTCGTATTTGCCAAATTGGGTAAATTATATAAGTATAAAACAACAAAAACATCTAATTTTTGCAAATCTGAATAGAATTCATATCTATTTACAATGCTCCTGTCTTATTCTACCATCTCCTTGTCCCAGCAACAAATTTAGCGGAAAGTATGCTAATGAATGTACCGGAAAAACTTCGGCACATTCGAGAATCGCGGAGGAGGAATACAAAAATCCGCGGTTCACAAATGTATTCGGAATAATGAAGAAGAAGAAGATCGCAGAAACTTAGAACAGCATTAAGCGAATCGATGGACGTCTTCTCCGCCGTCGCCGCCTTCTCCGATGTGAAATGGAAAATGTAAATTGAAACTGATTTAAATGTATGTATAAATATTGAACAGAAGGGGGTTGGAGATGTGCACAGAGAGAGAAGCGTCGCGACGTCTTCGAAGTCGTACTCAAACAACAAACAGCATTCAAGCAATTATGCAAGAACAGGCAACTTAATTACACGGCGATCAGCGGCGGCGGCGGAGCGCGATTACGCAACCACGGAGGGGTGGGATTATTTATTTTTTTCTACCGCCCGACTGTTGTTCTTGCTGTTTGTTTTTGTTATTGTTTGGGCGTTTGAGGGAACACCGAAATGGAAATCCGGAGGGTTGCAACAGTAGGAAGCAAAAGGGGTGGTGGTGAAAAAAAGGATAGATGCGCAGGATGTGAATGAAAACAGTTTCAGCAACAACACCTAGCAAACAGAAACGGCGGCGCCGCTTATGTAAATTAACTTCCTAATCAATATGGGGGATGATTTCGGTTTTGTGTCTGCCTTTGTCGCTATTACCATTACTACATTCTGTGAGAGTTTGTTTTTTTTGTCGTTTCGTTTTCGCTTTTGAGACAATTCCGGCTAATGGACGGTAATCCGACTGCAGTACACCTGTGCCTCTACGATGTGATCTTCGCCACAAATCAATATACGTTCTTTGCTAAAATTGCATCCCCCTTCGATACATTGAAGTCTACGAACGTTCGTAAACCTTCAAACAGAATGATGTTTTAAAGCGATATTACTATATCAATAATGTAAGAAAAACTGAAACTACAGGCAATGACATCAAAGTCCTTGTACCAAAGTTTTTCATATATGTTGCTTACAAAAAAAACTAAATTATACCTCAAGTTAAGTTAGGATAAGTAAAGTTAAAAAAAGAACTCAACTTTTACTGTCATAAAATTTAAATTTCTTTAAATTCTTATTAAGTATAAACTAAAGACATAAAGTGTATTAAGTTTCTAATTATTCTATTGATAACAAAGACAAGATACTATTGAAAATTGGATAATTAAAAATCTTAAAACAAATTATCCAATAAATATGTAAATTTAGTTTTTCTTTGAAATTAACGAAGCAGTTGATTACAAATTTATTCACGTAACTCGATTTTGCATATAAGACTTTCAAATTGTGTTTCTTCATCAAAATCATCGTATTTTCATTGAATAATTAACCATTCAGAACTTACTCAATATGTATTTAAGTAATATACATTCATTGTTTTTGTTCAAAATTTTATGTTTCAATTATTTATTTATGTTATTTCACTATAGATTTTTTTTATATAAAATTAGCACAAGTTTATTTTGTATATTAACTAAAGTGATAAAGTGTAATCAATGTGCAGAAAAATAATTTATAAATCATTTAATTGTTTTCTTATACAATCTTTTTAAGATTATATCATTATAGATAGCATTGTTCTAGAAATTAGTTTTCATCTTTTTTGTATTTTGTTCTGATAAAACGGAATATTGTACCGAAAAAGCGGAGTAAATTTGTGTTATTTCCTTTGTTCTGTTTCTAAGCGGAATCGACTGTTGTTATTAGCAAATTATTGCTTGATTACTTGATTAACAGTGCAAATATAGCTACGGGTTGTTTTTGTTGTGTAAGAGTAATAACATGATACGGGAATAATCAAATGAGACCCGAATCCATACGGAATAATTCATGATCAGTGGTACATCCATGTCTTTAGCAGATTTTGAGCTAAAACGCTTTGGTGGCGCACTGCAGTGAAGAATGTTTATGTAATTTTAATTACAGCCGCTGCAATCCGACCTGTATTATGCGGCTGTTTGCATTTTACGTAATTGATTGATGCACGGATATATTGATATGAAGATGACATGTAAATTTACCTTTTGTCGCTAATGAATAAACAGTAACCAATGTGGAACTGAGCGGAGCCCCGTGGGGATGTGCGGGATTATATTAATCTGACGATGGGCGAGGAACTATGGGGGCGTTTGTGTGCAACCCCGGAAGATCAAATAAACACGGTTCGGCGATCAAATATTTATTGTCTCTATTACAGTTCAAAATCTGTAGAACAGGTTGAGGAACAGCTGGACTTGAGAGTACATCTGGCTGATGGAATTGATGGTGAAGAGAAATAGCTTCGCTATGTGGACAACGACGGGAGTCATCTGTACGAAGACCGCGACCTTATGAAAGAGCTGAAGACTTTGGACTTTTTTTTTGGATCCTGATCCTCGTACTTCTCGTAGGCCTCGGCAAGAGTCTGCAGAAGAGGACCAAGGTACTCGGTACTCCTTTCGAATCTGAGGAACGAATTACAGGTGGCAATAAGCTTCTATCCTAGTTACAACCGCAAGCAGATTATTATACTATACCTATTCCGAACGAAGGAAATTGCAGCATTTTCCGTAACGGAGAGATCCTTGGAATCTTGGTTAGTAATTCCGTTAAGCAGTTGAACTTCCGCAGCGGCGGTTGCAAACGCGCAGAACAACAATGCCACCACCAAACTCCTTAATGACAACGACATTCTGAAAGCGATATCAAACCATTACTACTCGACATCATTACCATTTCCACTTTATCATTTTGTATAAATGTACACAAAACCACACAAATAAAATTAAAAAAAAACACAAAGATCAAAATACTGTATTTACCTGTTAACTTGTCTCTAGACTCGACTGCACACCAACTATTCCCAACATCTATTCTGGACCGCCTTATATCGCCTCTCCCCCGCCACATCCTTCCTAATATTTTACCTGCAAATTACACAAAAGGAATCAATTCCAGGAACACATCTGTTCCCCGCAAATGGGAGGAGAGCAAACTCACAAACTCATCAATTTTATTATAAGCACCATCGTCCAGCTCGTTGATGCTTTCCAAGCGTATCCAGTTCTTCAGCCCTCTGAACGGATCTTTTGTTTGCACGTCGATGTCCTCTTCGACATTCGGTAATTTCAATCTATAAAAGAATCATACAGAAGCTACATACATAACCAACTACAACACATAAAACCGTAGTGTACTGTCACTTAAACATTTCAGTGCTTCCATTAAGGATTGGCGCCTCTACAAATGTTATATGCTACATCCTGTCTTAACGATCGCAGCTTTAAAAATAAACGCAATTCATAATAGACAAAACATCAATTTAAACACAAACATAAAATATATACGTAACGTTTCATATATATTTTTTTATTATTCACAAAATTCGTAATTGAAATCATAAAATAAATATTTTACAAACATTATTTTATATACAAATCATACATATATTTTTTTTGTACTTGCAAAATTTTATTACAAAATATTGAATATTGAAAAATAGAAGTAATTACATTGTAATAACTTTATTTAACCAAAATCCAGTACTATTTTTTAATAAAATTGTAATTATTCCATCAATATTTTTCAAATAAATTCTAAAAAAAATCTATATACTTCAAAATGATCTTTACAGTTTGATCTTCTGTCTAGACGTATTGTCAGTGTCAGGTAAAGCACATTTTAAATGTAGTATAATTCTGCTTTCAATCGTCAATAATATGTACTTTACTAAAATAAACAATGCTTGACCGTTTTCAACCAAATACAACAAATCCTTTATATCAATTTTTTGATGAACATAATTCAACATTTTATATTTCACACTTAAATATTCATTGAATTGTTTGCTTTCCCCAATGTAATACCTCACTTAATTTATTAATATCAATAAATTTACGTTATTCTACTATGGAAATATTCATAAGTTAAAAAAAATGAATTTAAAAAAAAATTAAAAAGTAAATTAGATGAAACTTTAAAAATAAATTAAATTAAAGTGCAATAATTGCATTTAAAAATGCAAAAGAAAATTTCTAAATAAATAATCCAGACGTGTATTTAATTTTTTTTTATTCTCTATTTTCTAACATATCGATTCCGTTTTGTAGCAAACAGAAACTAAGCTCGCCTCCTATAATTTAAACATCCAGGATCGTAATTATGAACAAACTGTTCCCAGTTTTCCAGAAATTCTCTAACATTAACCATACAAACTGTTTTTAAACGACGTGTGATCAATAGCAAAACTTTACAGAACTTTTAATTCATGCAAATTACACATTACACAAATTATACAGATTTCCTACTTCCGTTTCAACTCTTCCCACTTCAAAGAAATAAAGAAAGAGAAAAAAACATAAGCGATTAGTGGAATATGCACAAACTTCCAGGAACTATAGATTTTCCGAATCAATCTAAACTATAAGTAATAATAAACTTTATAACGATCATGTTTAAATAGTATTATTTTCAATCATTACTTTTTAATTAATTATAGTTTTAATTAAAATTTATTGATTTGTGTTTATATAAACTTCAATATTTAATTATTTTTTATTTGACTTTATTTAAAGTGATGTAATTAAGCTATAGTCATATTATAAAATGTTATGTCAAATAAATATTGCTATTATTTATTACTTAAAATGATTAAAGAAGTATAGTACATAAACTACTCCATGCAAATAAGTCTGATAGATGTGGTCTTTGTGTTACACGGGATGAATTTACGTGATTCTTAAAAGATATTTTGTAATATATCAAATTGCCTGTAAATGGAAATCTTTGTGAAACTTTTTTTTTGTACGAAAGTAGAGGATTCAATAGACCGGAGAAATGGGGAATTCTGTGTCGGGTATTTTGAAAGTTCGAAAAAAAAAAAGAAAGAAAGAAGAAGGGATCCGTCCATTTGGGAGGGTATATTTCGACGATTTAAATGAGCCCCATAAGGAGAAGGCCCAAAAAGCGAAACAAAATACGCACCGAGGGTTGCAAAGGATCCCACCGCTCTTTTGGGAGTGGTTAGCAAAGTGCACAGCCGGATGCACCGCATCAATAAACACGTACAAATTTGAAGAGAAAATATTTTTTAAAAAAATCATATTTGTTTAAATTAATTAGTTTCAAAACGAAATTATTTTATTTATTATAAATATATATAGCTGCAGGCTATTAATTATTGAACTGAAGGGCAATATTAGTATTTAATCAATTTGTTAATTTCATACGGGACGATGGGTTTTGCCAAATTATTTTTAGCTGACTGGAGGCACGTCAAGTGGGGGAGGGAGTACAACCCTCCCACTTTAAGGCCAATATTATTTTTTTTGCATAATTTGTTTTTTATTTCATTCCATAAGGAATTTTAATGAAAACGCTTTACATTTTTATTATAGTTTCGATTCTTATATAGTCACTTCTCAACTTAAGACGTTTCGTTCAGCATCTTTGGACATAAGTCGAATTTGATACAAAAATAATAATATAATGATACAAAGTTCTTAAGTGCGAATGGTCGTAAGTCGAGAAGTTATTTTTTAAACCGACAAACTGTATCAATTATAAATTACTGCAAGGACAACATCGAGGGCTACGTTCATATTTTCTGGGATAATATTTTTTAGTGGAGCGGAGAATATTGTGGATGTCCAGGGAAGGCAATTTCGTAATAATGCACCTTTTTTTTGTTGGGATTTTCTGCACTGTAAAAGTGCAACTCAGGAAGGTGGCAGGTAGCAAGGACGAGTCAGATTCCTAGAACTGGGTGGAGCATTACCTATGCGAGTGCAGAAACATCCTATGTGGCTTAGTGTCCTTTTTGTTGCTGTAGGTGTAGTCGCCAACGATGGTGTGACCAAGAGCAGAGCAATGCACGCGTATCTGGTGTCTCCTACCTGTGATAGGCTTCACGAGGACCTTCGTGCAAGGGTAGCTATCGTAGAGTCCAGTTTCAAGGACAAGAAGGACAGTCATCGCATCCTTTGCCTTCACACAGTAGCTACGATCGTTCGTGCACATTTTCTGCGCTGCCGTGTCTATGCAGTTCTCGCCTGTGGAAAATAGCCTCGGAATAATAAATTCAAGAATAAAATCTGTTACGTCGCATTACCTATGGCCAGATTGATGAAAAGCAGCTCTTGCGAAATAACACCCCGCACTATGGCCAAATAATATTTCCTGATCTGCCGGAGTTGGAACAGACTGAACGTAATTTTGCAAGCATTTTTGTTTAATGGTATGCACAAAATGCCGCTGGTGGCGTAATCCAAGCGGTGCACGAAATAGAAATCGTGGTAAAGTTTGTTGTTAATGTGCTCTGGCACTTTCCTCCGCAAATAAGTTTGAATTGTATACTGAAATGTTATTTTATTTATAAACAACTGCTACCAAAGCATTGCCGCTTCGGATCATTACAGTCGCTTTGGATGGACTGAAAGCTGTCCGAAAGCAACGGTCAATCATATAACATGAACTTCCCCCTTTATATACAACATGTACGTATATAAATGCATACATGCATCTATATATTTGATTTAAATCCGAATTAGTGGATTATGCAACATACAATTACTTCCGTTTTATAACATCCATTAATCATATATATATCTACTGGGCGATTATGGATTAAACATAACCACTAGGTTTATATTTAACACTCTCTATTATACATTTAAATGCAATAAGCAACAAAAGCTTAATTTTATCATCTTCTACTTAACATTGATTTCACAACAATAATAATATGTAAAAAATGTTAATTAAAAAAAAACATTGAAGTTTAATAATTAAGTCTTTTTACATAATTTTGTTTCATTGTCTATAATATTTTTTTTAATTATAATTTTCATATGCATTTGTAAAAATCGTCTACAATCACATAAATTACAAAATAAAAACTGGATATAATAATAAAGTTAACTGTTACAAAAGGTCTATTGACAATAGGTCTTTTTGACCCTACATAAATAATTTAACTTTGTTAAGCTTAGTTGTAATAATTGTATCTAAATAATTATTTTGTGTTAATAAAGTGACGTTTTAGGTTTGTTCAATTATTGTATAACCTTCAAAGTAAATAAAATTATCGGATTTTTTAATCATAAGAAAATGATTGACAAAATATGAAAATTAAAGTGCATTTACTTATTAAAAAAAGAAAGTAAACAAATAATTAACTTAAATTAGTTTGTTTTCAATTTTTAAGTTATCATTTTAATTTAAGAATGTAACAACAAAAAAAAAGAGTAAAATAATTTCAATTTTTGAAAGTAACTTATGTTTTGTATTAATCATAAAATGAATTACATTATTATACAAATAGAAAATGGATTTTCATATGCATTTGTAAAATAGGTCTTTTTGACTAGATAAATAATTTAAATTTGTTAGGCTTAGTTTTAATTAATGTATCTAAATAATTATTGTGTATTAATAAAGAAACTTTTTAGGTTTGTTCTATTATTGTATCACCTTCAAAGTAAGTGAAATTTAATCAATAAATAACAATATAAATTAATTATAATTACCGGATTTTTTCATCATAAGATTGACAATTTTTGAAAAATAACTTTTGTATATAAAATGGATATACATGAAACACTCGATATTTAAATAATAAATACATCAAAAGCAATCATTTGTTTAGCTTTGTTTTGAAAATGTAGGGAACATCCCGAGGATAAGATTCCCGTTTTCTACGTGACTTTCTTGCACGCAATAAATCACGCCCTCGGTGATTGCTCGTTGTAGGAAAAGCAGGTGTGTGCGAAATTTATGCAATATACAGAAAATCAATTCGATAAAAAAAAAAACAGGAACAACAAAATGCGTCTCCGCTCGATGCTTCATTTTGCCCGGAATTATGTAAGGGCATGAATTGTTAAGTAACAAAATGCGAAGAATCTGTTACGACGTCTCTTTTCTTCTTTATATACATTTTTTTTCATTGCTTCCACTCAATTAGACGAAATATGTATTCACGTTTCGATTCTGAGTTTTGTTTATTTTTATTATTTTTTCTTTACAGCTTTCAAATCGTTCACATTTAAATATACATAAAGATTGAATCATCTGTGGTTATATACGATGGAAATTGGTAATATTTTACATAACAAAAACAGAAAGCAATTATTGAAATGAATAAAAGTATTTTATGGTTTACTTTAAAAACAAGGATTTTTCAACAACATACTTTGAAAATTACATTATAAAAAGTACAAACATTTTTCATTCATTATTACGAAATTTATTTGCACTTAATAATAAAAAAAAATATTATGATTATTTATGTTTGATTGCTTCGATAAATATTATTATTAAAAATATACATAAATTTAAAATGCATAAATATCTTTTGTAAATGAAATGGAAATTGCGACAAATATATTTGTCCCGATTAAGCGAAATCGACTATTTTTTAAAGTTTTATATAATTTACATTTGGTCAAAATATTTTAATAATATTGATACAAAATAGTAACAGAATGTGCACATTCATTCCCATTACATAATTTGAAACATTTACAAGAAATTTAATTAAATGTAAATATCAATTAAATGAATAGAAAATTTGGATTGAAGCCAATATTTAAGATCGAATGTTTATAAGTAAATATTTATAATGAAAATATACCTTCTTCAACTAGCCTTCATAGATGAAACAAATATATACAATACTTCAAGGAGCAGTAAGTTAATTACATTAGACTATAGTATAATATAAGTTTCTACTACACGAATTTGTACAACGCGTTAAAATCCGAGGAAACATCTTGTATAACACGATTTCCTAAAACACATAATGTATTAACTGCGTTGTCGAGAGTCTACTGTATCATATCAATGGTTATTCATTATAGGCAACCATACTACCATCAATTTGAATTATCAATAGACTATTAGTATTTAATCATTTAACAACACAATCAGTTAAAGATAAAATAAACATTTATTATTAACACTAAATATCGTTTAGTATTAAGTAATTTTCAAACCGGACTATACTTTCTCATTTTCCTTTATATTCCAAAATATTAATGTCTTGTTTGATTATAATATAAGTATAAAGACCTATGGACAATAGACTTTTGTATCAGTTGACTTTCTTTTTAACATAAGTATAATTTTTGTTATAGAACCTTGTTTACCAAACTTAAATTATCGTTGATATTGAATCAAGCTATTATGTAATAATTGCATACTTTAATAAAGTTCTTATTTATTCTGGTATTACCAGTTTACTCTTAACAAACACTACAAAGAAACAACTCTGTTTTTGAAGGACATCGACTTTATTACTAATATTTTATTTTCTTATCAAAAAACAACTAATAACTTCGCAATGTTTACTATAATCAATGTAATGGATGATCTAAAAATTGGATAATGAAGGTTTTCCATTACACAAAATATGGTAATTATAACATAAGAAAGGGTTATTCTAGGTGTTAAATTCTATGAATCATAAATACTGGTAATCCTATTAATTCGAACACCTGTATGAGCATAACAGCACCCAATTATCACTAATCGATAATCAATTAAGGGAGACGTCAATATAATTCCTATTGGACCAATCACAAAGCAGTGTTACTGCACACCAATAATAGGTTCAATTCCAGTCTATGTATTTATCCGATGAAACACACAACCAATCAAAATAACTTTCAATTGTCCTAGGATTCAATATGCTTAACAAGCTTCTTAATTAATAGTTTGTAACTATCTTATAGATAAATAAAATATCCAAAGTTTTAACTAAAATGTTTGTTTCAGGGTCAGAACGTAATTGTATTAAATATTTTTAAAATAAAATATTGAAAATTTTGATCTACAAAAAGAAAATCAGTATGTTTTTTTCTATGATTTTATTGATAGAGTAAATTATTTCCAATTCGCCCAATAATTTATTAAAATAAAATTAATTATATCATTTGCATTTCTATAGCAAAAATTGTAATATTTTTAATTAAATTAATACTTTTCTATCAATATAAAATTTAATTTTGTGACAGATTTAGCTGTTTTTTTATAGATTAACAAAATATAGTTTCTATACTGTTTAGAGCTTTTATTTACAATATGAAATAACGATAAATATAGTTGAGCTCATGCATTTGTACAAGTTAACCTCTTATTTTCTTTACCTGATTTTTATTATTGCTATTGATGAGTAGATCATATGGTTTATTAACCAGAAGATAATTCTTGCTGAAATAAATAATTTCTGGTCTATTCTCGCGCAGAAATTTGAATAATAATTCAAACGCTTTCAGTACAACCACAATCATGGCTGCTCCCAACAATGTGTTGTTTGTAGGTTAATTAACTCAGTCACTTTGATTATCAAAACATACTTAAGTCATTTCAAACAAACGCACACTTAGAGAAGAAAAAACGCACAGTTTACACAATTTCACAATAACGAACAATCAGCAAAGTTTGTCCAACTTGTTTGGTAAAAATAATTCAACAAATGCACACCACTAAACAAATTAGTTTTAACAGAAAGCAATGAAATACGCTTGCTCAGCAGCATTTATTTAAAAAAAACATATATATGTATAAAAATAAATTATTATAAACTTCAGGGAAATGGATACACATTAAAATATCACAATAAAATTGTGGTGAATTTAGGCTTATACTTTTTTGAAGAAGTTCAACATCGTCGCCTGATTCGGTTTCACCTTGGACCGTCTTGTAATTGTTTTCTGAAAAAAATCAGATTAAAATTGAATTCTTTAAATATTAAATAGAATACCTTAATTGCGTTCAGAGTCGGCTTTTTCCTTTCTGGTATTAATGGTTTCTGCACACGCTCTTTCTTCACAACAGGTACATTGTTTTTATCCACTACTTTAATTATTTCAGAATTTTTTGATACTTTATTATCATCTTCAACTATTTCATTTTCTTCAACTTCATCAATTTCCATGGATTCGTCTATCCTATTTGACGATTCCTCTATCCTAGTTGATGATTCCTCTATCATAGTTGACGATTCCTCTATCATAGTTGAAGATACCTTTATCCTAGTTGAGGATTCCTCTCCAGTAAAACTAGACTCGCTCATTGGTTCTGGCTTAATCTGAATGGATTGTCTTGTATTGGTTTTCTAGAAAGATTCAGATTAATATTCAAAAGAAAGAACTCACAACTGTATTTCAAATAGGACACCTTAAATGCGTTCAGATTTGTTTTTGTCCTCTCTTCATCAAATGAACTATCCATCAAAGAATCGTCATTTTCAGCAACAGTCTGATTATTTAGTAATACTTTTATCTTTTCATTATCTAATTTCAAAATTCCACTATTTTCTATATCTTTAACATTAATTGGTTCTGGTCTTCTTATCACATCACCTTTTTCTTTAACATATTTCTGAAATTATAAAATTGACTTAAGTGATTCTTTCAAAGCACAAACAACTTACGTGTCTGAAAAATTTACTGATTGTGGAAATGGAATGATTAATTTCAGCAGGCTAAAAATATGATTATCATGTAAATCATGGATAAACGATAATTATAATTCACATACTTTAACCTCGGGCTCGGGTTGTTTCTTCTTAAAGAAATATTTACCGGTAGGGACTAGTTCTTCTATTGGTTTCAAGCATTCTTCCATGTTTTCTTCAATTACCACTTTATTTTTATGACAATCAACTGGTTTTACTCTTTTATACGAAATAATACTCTGATTTGGTTTGATGCTTTCATTTTCTTTCCCTTTCTTGTGAGAACAAAATATAGAGCCGAGCTTACTTTCTGGATTGTAATTGTCATAAACCTTGTTATTCATATCTATATTACCAAGAGCCAATTGATAGCAATCTACGGATTCCTTCAAAAATTTCTTGATGAACTCAGAATAATCTTCATCGCGGATTTCATTAACGCTAGGCAAATTTACCGGGACTCGTAATTTAAGTTTAGGGTCAAACACCTCTTGGCATGAAAAAGCAATATCTGCCATTACAAAATTTTCAATGTAATCATCATCAACAACCAGGTTGGGCATGTTCAATTTCAATGGGATTTTTAATAGGAATTTTCGTATATCTGAGTTAATTATTTGGCACATGAATTTCCACGATTTTACGAGTCCTATTCCGGGCAAATTCTGCACGTAATCGCAGCCAGATAAAATACAGGCATGTCTGAATTTGCGGAATTCGAATTTTTCAGGCTGAGTCAGCTGAAGTGCTGACCAGAGCTTAGTCTGTGTATAAACCTCTCCTGCACCACTATCATCTAATTTAAAAAATATCTAAAATTAAACATTATTTGGTTTCAGTACTGTATCTATAAGCTTACATTTCTACATCCATAGACAATCAGATCTGAGTCTTCAGTTATCACAAAGTCCACATAATTGTTAATCTCTAAAAAGGCCAACTGGGCATCTGCTTCATAAGGAGCTATAATACATTCAACCCCAACATTTCTAGCGACTTTAATTAAAGCTAAAGCCATTTCATGTGTAATATCAATAGCCCTTGACATATATGGTCTAGCTAATTGGTTTTGACCACTGGCAACCAACAAATTTGCCTTATTCCTAGCATCTGTCCTACTTTCATGCCTACTCTTGTCAACAATCTTCATTGGCATGTTCTTCCCATCAAAGACAAGAACTGGCATTATCTTGAAATGCTTTAAAAGATTTATATATTTCATACAGTAGTCTATATATCTAAAAGAATATTACAATTATTATATATTTCTAATAGTCTTAAATGAGAACATTAAGGATTTTATGAATGAAATTTATCTAACACATACTTTGTAGTTTTACGTCCAAAGAACAAATCTTCTGCACAGCAGAACACTCCCCTGTGGAGCCAGCAGTAGGCATCAATAGCAACCCTTTTATTTTTGAAGTCCCTTAAATGTCCACGTTCAATGGCCGGATTCTTTTTCTTAAGAAATGGTATTAAGCCTGTTATACCCATGATCTGACATATAACGTTACTGCTGGTCCTCTTAAAATACTAAACTCAACCAAACTCAACTAACTTCTGCAGAATGTATCGAAATTGTAGGTTCTTCAATTGGCGGGAAACGCGGTAATCTTTGAGAAGGAGTATTTTGCCAACTTCAGGTGAATGGTAATCAATAGAAGATGTACTTCTGTGCATGTTTATTCTTATGTATAAAGAGTAGTTTGTTGATTTAAGCATGTTTACCGATATGTTTACTTATTGTATATGTAATAATGGCTATATTAGTCTAAAAAATAATCTTATTAATTATATACGATCTTTAGTTGGTGATACTGAAATAAGACATAACAATTCTCTTTGCGCTTTTCTTCTTTATGCGCATGGAAACAGTATATTTTTAAGTATTTCCAATTAACATAGCTTCTTAAATTACAAGAAATATGTATTTAATAGTATAGTAGTGCTTGCAAAGGGTTGTAGTGTTTGAGATGAAGATAATTCCAAATGGAATTTACGTTAGACTATAGATTAATGGAAAAACTTTCAATTAAGTTATCTCAAAAGAGTTAGTGCAACTTTTTGACTTTCAAATGGTTGGTACCATGGCAAGTCATAGCGTATGCGCAATAAACGTAAAATACATAAATCATCCTCAAAAGTAAAGCTTTTCAATTTTTGTCAACATTTTATGCACTAGGTAGGCCTTATAATTTACCCATTTTTATTTCAAATCATTTGACCACGAAGATGCCAGTGAGGAGAGCCCTACATGCTGGAAGTTGGTATACAAATTCAGGTATTTAAAGGAGAATCAGCTGATCTTTTTGTTGTTAAATTGTTATTTGCATGTCATTGACCTTCTGAAACAAAGGGATAAGCGAGTTAATTATTAATTTTTACGATCAAAATGGCGTTGTACGTTATACAATTTTTTACAATTGTTTTGTGTATTAAGGACCAGAGCTGTCTAGACAGCTGGATTATTGGTTAAAGCAAGCGGATCTAAGCCATGGACCAGCCAGGGCAATCATTGCTCCGTGAGTTTGTAGATATACATGTCTAATACAATAATTATTGTTTTGTTGTAGTCATGCTGGCTATCAATATTGTGGAGCTTGTGGGGGGCACGCTTATAGACAGATAAGTCCTGTTGTAGTGAGACGCATTTTTATATTAGGTCCATCACATCATGTTCGGTTGTCTGGTTGTGCCTTATCTAGTGCACAAAAGTATAGAACACCACTCTATGACCTGCACATAGATTCTAAGGGTACTGTATAGATATTTCTCAGACGTTCATGCGAATATAATTATTCTCCTATTGCAGTCAACGAAGATCTCTCTGCAACAGGACAATTTGAGTGGATGGACTTGGACACTGATGAAAATGAGCATAGTATAGAAATGCACTTGCCTTACATTGCTAAAGTTATGGAAAGGTTTTCTATCATATAACAAGCAAGGTTTTTAAAATTACATCTGTTATGGTTTTTTAGTTTTAAACATCAGTTTACTATAGTACCAATACTTGTCGGATCTCTCACACCAGAGAGGGAAGCATGCTATGGGAGGATTCTGTCTAATTACTTAGGCGACCCTCAGAATCTATTTGTGATATCTTCAGACTTCTGCCACTGGGGACAACGTTTTCGTTACACTTATTACGATCGTTCTTATGGAAATATACATCAATCAATTGAAGGATTAGATAGGGCTGTATGCAAATTAATAACTAATTATTAGCTTTTTTTTTAAATTTACTCTAATTTTGTTTTAAGGGCATGAATATCATTGAAACTCTGAATCCGACAGATTTTACGAATTACTTAAAGAAGTACGGAAATACTATTTGTGGCCGGCATCCTATTGGCATCCTTTTGCAGGTTCGTATAAAAATAAACTATATTCATTAATAACAACAATAACAAAAATTTCTTCATAACTATAAATCTATGGACAATCTTTCTTTTGTTTAAGGCTGTGCAAGATCTGATGAGGAACGATCGTAGCCAAAGCGCCAGCTTGAAATTCTTGAAGTACGCGCAGTCCAGCCAATGCCGTAATATGGATGATAGTTCTGTGAGTTACGCGTCGGCTGCTTTGGTTTTCGAATAACCTGAGGCCTTACCTACGTTTATACAGTGGCTATCAACCAATTTGCAACTTCGGTTATTTTATCATACGAATCATTATTTTTGAATTTACAATTAATTTGAAACATTTTACAAGCATAATCCCAATTAATTTAATTTTATGCAATTTACATACAGGTTTATGTAACCAGTTATCTATATATATTGAAAACTTTCATATTTCATTGAGTGGAGCGGGGCGTGGCGTTTCCGTGCTCACTCCTCTTTTCGACCTTGACTTGACCCATCGACCGATACTTAATTAATTTGACATACGCTATCGAGGCGATATATCTCCTAATGAATTAATTTATCAATGACGCCTTCTCAATATGATGTATGCCTTAAAAAAGTAAAGCGAGTGATTAGGATTAGGCCTTCCGATTGAGACACGAAATACTACCATATATTTCACAGAAGAGACAAAAATATGAAACAAAATCGGGACGAGAAAACCAAAAAAAAAATAATTAAAGAAAAGCGATCAAGAGAAAAGTAAACGCTTATATATAAATATATTTTGGTAATAGTTGTAATGCCACTAAAAATAGCTCAGGTGAAATTTTTTTCTTTTTTTTTTAGAAAAGAGTATTACTTTTATCAACTATCTTTCAAAGTAATTAGAGCAAAGAGTATATTTTCTCGATGGAAATAAATTTAACAAGAAAATTGAAAAATAAAATCGTAATATAACAAACTCAGTCCAAATAAGTAAATCATATTTATATATACACATAAGTCAAAGAACAGTGTTCAGAATTTACGGAGTACTAATTCATTTCGAACGTGTAGCACTGCATATTACAAGGGAAATACGTGTTTCTGTTGTTCTGAGGGGGGAAATATATGAAAATGATGAGAAAAATTTCAGGTGCCGCCACGTGCCTATATTTGATGAAAAAAAAAAACATAATATAAACTATCAATTAAGCAATTCATTAACACTAGCAGCATATAGGATTAAAGAATTTTACTAACTATAAAGAGAGGGAAAAAAACAACAAAGAATCATTATGTGAACATACAATTTTTTATAAATGTTACATATATTAAAGGAAAAATAATATTGATAATACGAAAAGAAAAAAATTCTGTTTTATATAAAAAAAATATATATATATAATTAGGCATACATTTTTAAATATTACTTTTCATTTTTTTTTTGATGGTATGGTAGAGTTATTTTATTAATTTACTAATATTTAATTACTTAGTACTATAGATACTTAATTCCGCCTTATAAAAGCTCGCATCATTGGAAAATGTATCACAAATGTACTGCGAGTGTTTTGAGAACAGTTTAATATCAATTATAACGTATAGAGCAATAAAAATAATAATATGAATCCGAAATAATAATTGACTGAATGATTATTTTAATACATTTACAATGATAACTAATGATTTCACCGATTTCTAATATATTATTCATAATTTATTTAGAAACTTAGTGGCAGATTTATATAGGAACAACGAAACTTGTTAATGTAAGGCTCATTTTATTTTGCAATTGTACTGTAGTTTTCCAATTTTATTATTTGTTTTGTACACTTAAAATTTATTGGAAATCAGCTATTGTTACTCACGGATTTTGCTTGTTTTCTTTTAATTCGATTACATGTATTGGCATAAAGGATTATTCATGATTAAAGGATCAACGCCGATTAATACAACCGATCTTCCCTGTCAGTAACTTCCATTTTGGGATGTTTATAAAGTCTGTAATTTCTTAAAATATTTTCAATACTTATACAAACTAGTATCATATAATTTAGTTGGATTTTTGTTAGGTTTCTGTGTTGGATTGTAATATTTTTAAAGTTTATGGAAATAAACGAACACCAATTTTCTACAAGTTTGTTAAGCAAGTCTCGCATTTTCAAGTTGATTGTTTAGTATTGAATGATCCTTTGATTACCAACAAAAACAAATAAAGTTTATAGTACAAATTTTTATTTTTTATTTACTTGTATTCCTATAATTACATCCTGTATAATTCATATTTTAGATCACAAAAAATGTTTACTATTTTTATTTGAATGACTATCGACCATGATTTATGTAATACATCTATCCACCCATCCACGCAACATATTGCTTAACTATAAGATGTCAAATAAGAAAGATCTGATCAACTTCACATGTCTTAAGTAATATAACACTAAATATAAATGTCTAAATATTTTACTTATATATTACTTATATGACTTATATGGCTTTAAATATGACTTTAGTTTCAAAAATAACAATGAATAACATTTTAAGATAATAAATAGAAATTTCATAAATAAAGAAGTACAAGAAAGAACGTTAGCAAATTGAAAATATAAAGGTCGATAGCCTTTTGACTTCTGATGATGTAAATAAAATTGATAATTCTTGTATTTCTATATTATAATAAATTTATTAGATTTATAAGAATTTAAGATTATAGTTCTTATATAATTTGTTGACAAATCTAAATTGATTTAATTAATTGAATGGTTATAGAAGCAAAAACAATGTAATGATTTAATTCAAATCGATTGATTCGTTTGTTCACAAGACAATAACAGCAATTTGTGACCCTGCAATATATATAAATATATGTTTACATAATATACATGTGTGTATATATGTGTCATGCAATAAATCAATGCATTTGTTTATTTTTTAATAATAGAGATTTAGGTGGATATCTGGGATTTGCGACTATCTTCAGCTAGTAATGTAACAATAACCTGCCACGTTGCCAGATCACCTATTTAAAACCTATTTTAAAGATAAGATAAATCGGATTAAGTGCAAACATAAGTTTAAGACCAATTGGATTAAAAAGATTAATGCTTTTCAATGATTGACTGTTGTTTTTATCAAGTATTTGTTGATGTTTTGCAAATATTTTATTAATGTTATTGATATATTTGTTTATTCTTATTGGATTTTATTATTGATTGTTCTTTTAATTGTTATTTGAAAATGATTTTCGGGTTTTAATTGCAAATCTGTTATTTTTATTTGGTCTTTTTTTCATTGATATTGGATGGTCGTTTGATGTGGGTGGGATATGGCATCCATGTTGGTAGTACAAACAAGAGTTGTGTGTGCTGAATTTTTTTGTACGCTAAATAGCACATAAAGGTGGTTTATTTGCAAAATAAAATAATAATGTTGGTGCAGTTGAACTCGTAAGGGTTGTGGTCAGTGTTTTCAATTGGATTTAGGCAGTGTTAGGTGGTTTTGCGTAGGCCTATTCAATTGCAGATCTATATATTTTTTTTTCGTCCGAGTGGTGGAACATAAACATGGCTACTATAATACACATATCTAGAAAATGTAAGAACGATTGTTAATGGGTGCACTTTTGAACTGCATATGCCTGATGATTACGGCCAACAACATGATTCTGTGTCGCCCAGGTGAGAATCGGGACGTAAGCCCCCCATCGTTTGAGAGCTTCCTTTAACCTTTGCGTCCGCAAATACTGTCAACAGTTGTTTACCACTTTAGCCTACTTTAACATTATCCAGCTATTGTACCATGCATCCCGATTTCCCGAATGGAAAACCTATCGCTCCGAATATCTCCATACGAAACTCGTCGCAACTGCTCTGCAATGGGTAAGATAAGCTCATAAACATAGAATATTTACCCAACCCCAAATTGACCCATTTAATTTTTGTGTGAAACAACATTGCATTTGATGTACAGTAGAATGTTTACGATGAATGTTATTAGGGCTGAATTCAGTGAAGCCTCAGCACAGGATTTCAAGTACAACTCTACTGATAAATTGAAAGGTCACTTCATTAGAGCGCACCATACTTGTAACAACATTCCAGTTTATCGAGAATTCAATTATTCAATATATGCTTGACAATCATGTTTGTATATATGAATCATTAGTGAATATCAATTATGATTAATTTTCTGTATTTATCATTTATATGCATGTTGTTTGTTAATAATTGAATGATGTCACTTGTTTTATACTTTGGTTAGTGTGTGTTGTTGATGCATTCATGCATTTTTTGCAGGCTGTGTCTGCATGTCAGGCCTTAGTCTGGGCAAGCGATGAACCTATTTGGCTGTCTATTTCCATGTGCACTGCAGCACAGCTGGTGGGGTGTGGGAAGTGAGCAGTGCATGACTGAAGAATTTGTACACAGAATGGGTGTAAACGCATCATCTGCATCTGCTGGTGAGCAAGCGGGAATACCAGGGGCTATTCCTTTGACTGATCCTCCATCAGCAGTTTACAGAGAAACGATGGGGGTCATAGTGCGCGAGAGGAAAAAGAAGGTCACTGGATTCGCGACGCTCAAGAAGAAGCTGATTCGTCGTCGCCGATCCTCCAAGGCGTGCGACCATGGAAGGATGCTGAGGGAATTGGTATCCGATTGGACCCCACTCGAGATCGCCGCTCTGCTAGAGGAGTACGAGGCTTTGGCTGCACTGAAGGATCTCTGCGTTCAGGCCGAACTGGCCAGACCGCCAGCAGCCACGTTCAAACAGGACTTGTCCGCACTCTACGACTTCAAGTATTGCACAGATGCTGATCTGGTGTACAGAGGAGCATGTTTCCCAATACATAGGGCTTTACTGTCGGCACGTTGTCCTTATTTCCGAGATCTCTTAGCCGGATGTCCGGGATATGGCGCCAGAATCTGCTTGGAGCTGAGAACGGCCACCGTCGACGTGCAGCTCTTCTCAGCGTTGTTACGCTATTTGTACACTGGCGACATTTGCCCCCATGACACAAACATCGACATGAATCTGTTGAGAAGACTGCGCGAAGAATTTGGCACGCCAAATGCATTGGAAACCGATTTGAGCTATTTACTCGAGACCGGTGACTACGCCGATGCTGCTTTGGTATTTACTTCAGACGGCACAGACTGCCAGAGGCCCGACTCCGGAAACTCAGAGTACGGATTCAGGCCTAAACTCGAACTGCCATGCCACAAGGCTATATTATCTGCTAGATCTCCGTTTTTCCGAAACCTTTTGCAGAGACGATCTCGAAGCGGCGAAGAGCATACAGAGAGGGCGCTACATATTCCAACTCGTATTGTGTTAGATGAGAGCGTCATTCCTAAACGGTTCGTTTCCTATACACAACGATATTCTTCCTTCTAAAGTCGTCTTTATGTTTGTTTGGTCTAGGTATGCGCGGGTTTTACTCAATGCCGTTTACTTAGATCAAGTCGATTTATCGTATATATCACGTGGAGGCTGTGGAGGAGGACTCGGTGAGGCTCAGGCTTTGGCACACACCGGAAGAGTCCGACCTTCTCCGCTCGAAGAGGCTATGGAATTGTACCAGATTGGTAGATTCCTCGAGTTGGACATACTTGCACAAGGCTGTGAGGATCTCATTTTAGACTGGTTGTCTTTAGAAACATTACCTACAGTTTTGCAATGGTCACGTCAACCACACGGATCTGCTTGGGTTCATAGACAGGTAATTACAACAATTACTATTTATTGATATATTCAAGTGATTTCCAAATAGAAAAAAAATGCAGATCACTGGTATATAATAGCATTCAGGATACGTTCGTGGGACTTGGAGCTATATGTAGTCATTATAAAAATACAAACGTAGTTAGTTATAAAAACAAATTAAAAAACAATAAACAGTGAATCATATATATTTATATTAATTATAAAATATTTATATTAATAAAGAAACATAAAAATAATAAACCATTATAAATACAAGAAATTAGTAATATACTAGAATTTCCTAAATATTAGTTTCAAAAATCAAAATATATAATATTTATGAACAGATTTTTAAGTACTTTATATATTTTACATGTAGCAGTTGCTCAATTGCAACTATTTATTTATTTGTTGCTTGGTATCTCGCCGTTACTTTCTCTTCCCAGTCACTAATCGATCTTCCTTCATCGTTCAACCTTTCTACATTAGCAACAGTTTATTGAACTCTGTTATATTCTTTAATATTTCTCAAAGAAAAACGTTGTCAATTCCAAAATTTAAATTACAAGTTTATACAAAATAATAATTAGATTTATCAACTTTCATTAGTCTTCTTAATTTAATACTTATTTTCTTTTTTTGTTGCAATAAATATTATTACTTATTTTATATATAGTAATATATTATGTGATTATAATTTTTGAAACATATTTACGACCTTTCTTAATTAAAATAAATAATTTCAAATATGTATATTTCACAATTAAATATATATATTTTGATAAAAGTATAGACAATACTGTTAAATATCTAAAATGTTATTGATTTACTGACTGTACAAACATTTTTATGAAAAGTTGTTTTCTTTATTTCTCATGCGAGAAAGCAAAATACATTCAAGGTGTTTTTCTATCTCCAGGCTTTGCACTTCTTGCGCGAAGAGTTTCAACCCGTGGCGCAATCATCTGTCCTTCATCAGTTGGACAAAATCCACTTGGCGGAAGTCTTGAAGAGTCCGTTTCTACAGGCTTCCGAGCTGGAAGTACTTCATGCAGTATTAAAATGGGGCGAAAATGAGCTAGTCAGACGTATGGAAGATAGAGGTATGGAGTATTCGTGTTTGTAGTATTTTATGTGAAATCTCACGCATTGGATTGGTTTGGTTTGCAGAGCCCAATTTGTTAAATCACACCGCGCATTCGGTAACCAGAAAAGGGGTCAAGAAGCGCGATCTGAGCGATGTCGAGTTACGAGAAATATTGTCGGATCTACTGCCTCTGGTGCGAATGGATCATGTTTTGCCACCAAACAGCGACATCTTGAACCAGGCCATCCGCAGAGGATTGGTGAGCACTCCGCCAAGCCACATGATTGGTGGCGAACGCGAGAACATGAGGGTGAATGCCTGGATTCGAAGCACTAAGAATAACGGTTTGTTCGTACAACCTAGACTGTTCATGCCGTACTACGAGGAAGTGAAGGTCCTCTTAGAAGATCAGCTAGTGCAAGAAGTGGAAATCATGAGGTTGAGGAGGGTAAGATACATACAGGACATTCCAGACACTTTGTATATGGTCGAGGAGAAGCCAAGGCCTGCTCACGGGCCTGCTGGCGTAGATGTGCTGGCTTCCATAATACCAGTACCTGATCCGGCAATCATGAACGCTATGCTGAAACGCGAGCAGAAGCTGCGACAGAGTCCAGGTTGTCAGAGAGCATTGAATATGCCATTGTCTTCACGGCATGAAATTAGCAGACAGATACGTTTACGCGTCGTTAGGGAATTCAACCTTCCAGATCCAGTGGCCGATATGTTGGAAAATTGCTTCTGTGTACCGGAACCAGCGGAGAACGAGCTACCGCCTGCACCTTCAAACGAATCTCAACCATCGCCTAGTAAGAGCCGCAACAGGAACTGTTATGGTAGGAACATGACATTTCCGAGACAGGGGACCTACTCTCAACGACACGAATTGCCAGCTATTGTACCTGAAGGCGAATTCCGTTTCATAAACGAACCGGAGAGCAGTTCCTGCAGTGACGGTCATCTCTCGGACATCATGCCGGATGTAGCAATGGCGACATCAACTCTTGGACAGATCCAATTACAGGAACAACAGGAGATGGAATTGGATTTAGGCGATGGAACGGCCCACATGCACGCATCACTCGGCGGTTCGCAGGTTCTTCCGAACCCGATGCTTCATCCAGTTTCGTACAGACGGTATCCGCCAAACACTTATCCACATCATCGACCAGATTCTCAGCCCTATCATCCCATGCCCAGATTCTTATAGTAAGTAAGCTCTAAGTCAAATTTCAAACTGAGGAAATTCTCACAATTCCGCATTTATCACTTGATTTCATTCCTCCAGGACCCAAACATATACTGGCATAGGTGTTTCTTCTAAATCTATTTTCTTATCTTCTCTAATGAGCTAAAATACATAATTCAATGTTTAACGTTTCCCCCAGAACCACAAGCATATATACACTGATGAATTTAAGTGTTCACTTCAAAGATAATATATTAATTAATGATGAACAAAAAAAAACTTAAAAATAATAATTAAATACATTATAATAATATGGAAATTAATCTATAATATATATAAATATATAACTGTTATTAATTTACGACTAATAACTCTTTGTGTAATGTATACTCAATGTTGCTATTAATTGTCAATTTCCGTATATACAGTGTTTCTATTTAACAGAAATACACTTATCTAGATTAATATGGAAAAGCAAAAAGAAATATATATATATGAAAAACATAACGTTTATAGATTACACTAGTGGCTCTGTGATTCAAGATTTTTTCTCGTAAATAAGATGCACTGATGTGCCAAATCTAGTTGAAAGTGGTATAAACAAATACGAAAGGGTGTGGTTCAGACAATAACTTGAAATTTAAACACCACAGAACATTGATTCTGAAATTTTTGCTAGTATCACATTTCCAATATAAATGTTGACGTATTACGACGTATATAGAATTTTCGTTTATTATCCACGTAGATATTGAATTGATGTTACGTAATAGCATATGACTTAACGAGCTACTTAAGTGTATTTTCAATGGTCAACTCTCTCTATATATAAACAAAAAAAATAATATGGTATAATTATAAAATAATATGGATAAGCAAAGTCCCGTTCGTGTCCTTTACGATTCTGTCTCAACTCTCTTTATCTAGATAAATGTATTCTTCTGTCATTCCGCGTTTTATCTCATTGGACGAAATAAGCAAAATGAACAAAACCAGAAATATCTATATATATATGAAATACAAATGAAAAGAATGAAAAAAAGTATATATAAATATAAACAAACAGGAATTGTGTCGATGTGTATTGTGGTTTAGGTAGCGTCGAGCCAATACTTATAAGTCGGAAAGAACAAAACTCTTCTATTATCCTTGTACCTGTGTATGTTTGCTATTTTATGTAAATATATATATGATATTCAGATGTAAAACAAAAGAAAATTATCGAATAATTAATTAGAGCGTACGGGAGTGGAGCGAGTATGATTTGGCAATTTCTGGATTCGGCCAAAGTAATTCTAATAATTTAATTAGTGTGCAATTATTCTATATACAAATATAAATATATATATAATGAACGTAATAATGTACTTAAATTTCGAGTTGTGTGGAGAAGAAACAAAGAACAAAACAAGAATGGGACAAAAAAAATTGAACAGTTTCACAACGAAAAAACGTCCCATTTACATTCTTAATCTAAGAAAGTTTTTCATTTTCCCAAAACAAAAATTATATAAAACGAACCTTTAAAAGGTGTAATCTCTCTCTTTCTCTCTATCTCTGTCTATTATTATTATTTTAATTAATATTATTAATGATTATTCTAATTTAATTTAAATTTGTTCCTTTATGAAGGGTTAAAAAAATCATATTTAAATCATTTCGCCAATATTTATTGCATATCATTCTGTATTTAGTTATTAAAATATCTGTGATAAGATTTATTTTGTGGGGTCATCTACTGTTGTTGTTTTTTTTTATATTATTATTATTATTACTATTATTATTTTTTATTACTATGATCATGATGATGTATAAATATAATTTTTTTTTATTGGTTTTCTTTGCAGTCACAGATCGCCATTTTGTGATATGTAGGTAAAATGTAATCTATGTTAATGTAATCTCAATATTGTTGCAAACTACATGTTAGCTTAGTGGAAAAAAATATGAACTTACAAAAAGGATACTTGTAATGCTTTAAGGAAAGCGATATAGGAATATTTGCCGTTCTCTCCTTCGAAGCATAAAGTGAAAAAGAAGAAGAAAAAACACAACACCTTATACCTACTTAGGGATACGAGGATTTCATTCTTATTTTCTAAATACATACATACCTTTTGCGGCCAACTTTCAGGGTTTAAACTATTTTAATCTTAGCATTGGAAAGAAAACAAAGGATATAAATGATAACATTTAAAACAAATATATATATGAGAAAAGAACACTTAAATAATAAGAATCTTGGATTTTTCTATATGTGATATATATTTAACTTTTCGATTAATTACATCAATTACATTACTTGGATTCATTATTTGACACATTGTTTTACAGTCTAAATTCAACTTATGTTAAACTACTGCTATGCATCAACAAATGATATAAGCATGCTGTTCTACCAACAGACTCCCCTTCACACTGTTCCCTTACTTTGTTTTATATTTTTTAGATTACTTTTAAATTATTTCAAATTGTAAATATTATATATAAATATATATATATAAATATATTAAATAATATAATTCATATTATACATACTTCCTTTATTTAATTGATATTGATAAACATTGAAAATTGGAACATCCAAATATATTAATTATTATGTGAGTAAAAATGGTTTTGTTTAATCTGTCTGAGTACCTCTACCAACCTTAGGCGACTGATACTGCAGATGTAACATCTTATAGCTGCGAATTGGAGGTCGACATTTTATATCGGTTAACTTGATCTTCTTCAGCTGCTTGATCTCCAAATCGCTAATGCAGTCACTGTCAGATAAAAAGCGCTTCCTGCGCTCTGGGCCACTGCCAGCAATACCCTGAACCACGCTTTTCATCAAATAAGCCATCGAGGACCAAAGCCCCGGAGTTTCAGTCTGAACAATAGAGTCCACCTCTTTCGGGGCTTCATCCGAAGATACGGACGAACCTGAAATAGCATTATTTAAAAGAAAACCATTTATTAGTTTCAAACCTTTGCTCAAGTCAGGCTTTCAAGCACTTTTGTGCTGCTACCTAGATTCTGGCGAAATTATTAAAAATAAACCTACCTAAAAAAAATACAAATAAAACGGTAACAAAAGAGCAACATCTAGGAACAAAAAATAAGGAAAAGAACAATAACGTAAATAAATGAAAATTAGTTTTGCAGAATTGTTTTATGCCGATCTGGAAAAAAGATTATTGTTTAACTGTAAAATACCTGAATCGATCATTCGTCTTTTTGGCGGTTTCTCATCAATAAAATCAGCCGAATCGTTTAATGCGCTTTCCCAAAGGGTGTCATTACCAAGGCTACTCCTTCTGCGTTTAGATCTGTCCAAAGTAGTAACGGATTGCGATTGACTTTTGCTTGTAGCACTTTCGTACTTAGTGAAACCTGCATATATGTACGCGATTATTTTATAGACGATCTTCAGCAGAAGGAATTGCTCACTTCTTTCGTTATCAATAGTAGTACTGAAGCGGTTCGAAATGTTCTCATCTTTGAACATGTCGTACTTCTTCAGTGATCCTTTCAAGAACCCTTGCGGTTTCTTCTTCGGATTCTCCACCATCGGCGTCTGGCTGAACGTAACCCTTCTCTTCTCCGCTCTCTTGTTCTCGTCGTACACGCTCGGTGTTTGACTGGATAGATTCTCATTGGCATTCTTGATCTTGGCCATCCTATCAATTGGTGTTTCATTGATCTGGATAGCCCTCATAGAGTCTCTAGGAGTGCTGGTAATGGCCACCAAAAGAAAACCGGAGAATTCCACTGGGGGTGAATCGACGCCATCATAGCATTCCATGAGGATCTTAGGTACAAGAGGAGTCCTAGCTACTAGGTCTAATCTGCTTTTACCAATGGGACATTTGCTGTGCTGATTAAAATCATCTGCGTCGAAAATTCTTTTGCAATAAACGCAATGCAATGGCCAGTGGGCTTCTTTAATATGCACCATTAAGGCCTGAGAGGGCTTCTTCAACACCATTTTCCCATAAACACATATAGAGCATTCAGGGAAGATGTTATGTACCGCCCTTTCATGTTTTGCGCGACATTTTGGGCAGCAAAAGCATTTTCTGCACAATCTACAGTTATTCTAGAATGGAAATATCCATCAATTCTACTTCAACATTGTTATGAATGACTTACCTCCACATAGCGGTTCATCATACTCATCGAAGACATCACCTTTGGGCGACTGACAATAATCAATTGGAGGTGCTTTTTGCTCTGCTATTCTTTTTTCTAGGTGCACGAGGAGTTTGAATTTAGCGCCAGACTTTAAATATTGATTTGTCTGTGTGGGACGAGTTGCCTGGTTTTGTATTGTTTAGTGCGGCAACGTTGGTATTTACATATGTTTGTGTATTGCATTTAATGGGCGCACAACAGTTGTTTTAGCAAGTTGTTCTTAAGCTATTTATTACACAAGTGCATCGACTGGTCTAGATTCGGTATTTCGAGATGAGCGGAGCTGTCTACAGTGGCGGTAATACAACTGACAATCACTATTAGCTGAACTATATAAGTTTGAATTTTTGAAAAATCTAGATGATATTGGGGCTGTGGTTTTGGATGTAGGTAGTAATACAATGAGAGTTGGGTATGCTGGAGAAGAGTATCCTAGACATGACATACCCTCTTCTATTGCTATCTATGAGGAGAATTATCTCAAGAAGTATAACATTGGAACTGTTGCTCTACACTCCAAGCATCCTGGAGCTGAGATCACAACATTTTTGAAAGATGGTATGGTGGAGAATTGGGATCATTTTGAGAATATGCTGGAGTATATTTTTACCAAGAGGCTTCATACTGCTTTTGAGAATCATCCAGTACTTCTAACTGAGCCAGCTGTAAATATGTTTACTCCTATTCTTGTTAACTATTGCATAACAATGCATTTGACATTTGCAGTGGGTGGTTCAACATAAGAGGGAGCAAATGGTTGAACTAATGTTTGAGAAATTTAATTCTCCTGCTGTTCATTTGGCTAAGGGGGCAATGCTTGTTGGGATGTCCAACTCCAGACCAACTACTTTGATTGTTGATTCTGGAGCTACCCATACCACTGCTGTTCCTATACATGAAGGGTATATAATAAATATGTTTCTATGTTCTTGCTTTACTGATAAGTTTTTCAGATTTGTTGTATCTCAGGCCATTGTAAAGTCCCCAGCTGGATCTGACTATATTCTGGAGCAAGCTAGAATGATGCTCCAAGATAGAAAGGTGGACCTTGTGCCATACTATCGCGTCGCCAGCAAGGAGGTGGTGAAGCAAGAGGAAGCTCCAATCTGGCGCGAAAAGCACTTCAAGGGCGTGACTGCCTCTTGGCACAACTACATGGTAAAAGAGGTAATGCAAGACTTCCATGCTTCTGTTCTTCAGCTATCCGAGTCCACTTACGACGAAGATGTGGTGCGTACCTCGCCTACCGTACATTATGAATTTCCGAACGGTTATAATCGAGACTTTGGAATTGAGCGATTCAAAGTTGTCGAACCGCTCTTCAATTTAACTGCTAGAGTGGGTAATGGTATTCAACCCTCTTTGGACGTTAGCTCTCTTGTAACTACTAGTGTCGGCATGTGCGAGATGGATATTCGTGCAGTAATTACGATTGATGTCATGACAGTAAAATTCGATATTGACCTAATATTATTTCAGACTATGTATTCTAATGTTATCATTACTGGCGGAAATTCCAACATCCACGGCTTCACTGAGCGTCTAACAAGAGACTTACAATTAAAAGTCCCTCCTGTGAGTCGCCTTGCGTCTTTTCCCCCTCTCCTTCCAAATCTAATACACAATTGTATATTTTATTCGTATATTATTTTTCTTTTCTTTCTGTAGATATCCACAGTCCTTTGATGTCTATTAATTAGTTACGCAACTGATAAATTCGATTCTGTTTCAGAGCATGCGGTTGAAAATAATACCGCAGAATGGGAGTATTGACCGCAGGTTCGCCCCGTGGCTCGGCGGCGCCATACTCGGCTCCCTTGCCACCTTTCAGTCGTACTGGATCTCCAAACAGGAGTACGAGGAAGTTGGAAAAGTTATTGTTCATTCTCGATGTTAAATGTCTATAATCATTTTACTTCCCTTTACTACATGATCAGTATTTTTAGATTTAGGTGTGAACTGAGTTCCTTGAAAGAAAAGCCAAAAGATGAAAACTATTTAACGGTTTCTGAAACCATTTTAAATTAAAACTCCTTAGTATGTAAGGTTTCAAAGGCTAATGCATGAGAGAGAATTAGCATTTATTTTAATATTTAAATCTATGTATAAACAAACAAAAAATTATAAAGAAAACAATATATTACCAGTATTAAAATGATTTTTAATAAGTTTTTGAATTGACGTTTACTGTACTATTGTATATGTGTATAATAAAATATATTATATGTAAATAGGACTTATCATCTTTGGGGCTTTGGTAGATCGCATATTGCGTTATGGGCAAACATTGAAAAGATGCCAGCGAAGGTTATACCAATGGCATCCGCAAAACTAGTAACACCCATTGAGAATTGTTTATCTTCTTCAGGTACCTGCAATTAAGAGTAGTATTATGGATTGTAATACATGTTGTTATGAATCTTACATCGGTTGAAATCTTGTAGAAAGTGTTTACATAGGCCGCACCTCCGAGGAGACCTTCCCACAGTGTTAAGACCAAGACTATCCAGAAGGTTGGTACATAATAGAATACAGCTTCTGTCGTGAAAATAGCCACGTTAATAAGCTAAAATCGAGAAAGTTATAATTGAACATCAACCAACTCCGTTTTAGTATAATCTTACTTGAAGTACTGACATAAGCCAGATCTTCTTAATATGAATTAAATTGACTGAAGATCTAGATATGAATACACCGATTTGATAATCGACTTGCAGCCACCTGTACTGCTCCTTAGAGTCGATGAAGAAATTGTCGAAATTGATCAACTCGAACTGAAATAAATTTATTATAAACTATGTGAACCAGCTGAAACAATCAACGAGCTCATACCATTCCTTGATTGATGAAATATTCAAATAAATACACCAAACCTAATGGAATCATAAATTTCAAGAGACCAGGCACCTGCTTGATCTTCTTCATAAACGCAGACTTTGGATTCTTAATCTCCTCCTCGTTGACGTTATGCTGTGTGGACAGCTCGTTTCTCTCCTCCGGACTCTTGAGGATTCCCCAAAACCTGTACATGGATACGACCGATGTTTACATAACATTTAAACGGTGAATAATTCACTTACGAAATCCCCATTGTCACCGGTACAATTAGCATGATTAGCAAGGCGTTTCTGAGTCCTAATTTATTCAGAGCCGCGTAAGACAGGGCGCCGAAAACGCCAGCGCCGCCTGTACCGGAGGACCATGTCGACACCACGTCCCTGAATTATGTAACAGATTACAAGAGCTCGGCTATAGAATATGGATGCGACTCACTTGTCATAGAAAGAGCTGTACTGTAGGTATGTCACCTCACCCAATCCGGAGCTGAAGGACGTGACGATAACACCTAGGATAGACATCCATTGGCCCGTGCTGAAGGCCACCACCAGGAATCCTGCCGATGCCAATACAATACAAATACCTACACGGACGCTACAAGAGAATTGTATTACTCAATTAAGTGTTTACACATCAGTTTGCCATTCAAATTGACAGATATTACAAGATTTATTCGCAATTGCCATTACTGCATATCGATTCATCTGTAATAGCAAATTTGTGCAAATACCCCAAATTTGCTATTACAGATTAATCGATGAGCTAGCTTTAATTGAATTATCAGTTCTAACTAGTGGAGAGCGGCGACGTTATCCAGTAAAATTACTATGTAAAACATATCTTCTATATTAGCAAAACAACATTTATTTATTTATAACAAATTTTCATACTTTCGTCATCGGGTTTCCATTTAAACAGAGGTTGATTATCTATCAGATATATATTTTTAAAACTTCTTTATTGAAAACAAATAGAAGTAGCCTAAGGAGTTACATCACCTTAGCTTATGTTGCAAGGTTATATCATTATTCCTATACGACGCTCTTCATTTACATATATTTTTATTCTATTGTATTCGCAGAATTAAATTAAAGATTTTCATTATTAAAAAAAATGTTATTTTATGTATTAATTTTGCAAAGATTTTAATATAATATTAATTTAATTACAAGTTAATTTTTTATTTGATTCCAATAAAAAAATCGTCAAATTTAGGTTTTATAATGAATCCAGACTAATATAAGTGTTTATTTATATTAGATAAGAAATTTTGCAAATGCGATGATCTTGATAATGTTGATAAATGTTTAATATATTTAGAACTATTGATTTTCAATCCCTTCCTTACAAACATTATTTAATGTAATTAAATATATATGTAATCAAATTATTGATTACTTTAGAATAAACACATTATATATAAATGTAATTTCTCATCTATGTTCTATAAATATTGTACATGGATTTCATCGAAATTTGTGAATATAGAATTTACATGCATAATTTTATTATATCTATTTGTGGTGTAAGTTAGTACTGTTTTCTATAATTACCGCATAAAATTATGACAAAAAACAAACATAAGTTAAGTTTATTGCAATGTAAATGTACATAAAAATGTAATAAAACATGTGCGGTAAAAATAAAAAATATTTGTTACTAAGTAGTAACTTAACTAACACTAAAATTATAAATACAAATTGTAGTTATCGAAGATTCGCATTCCAGAGTTAGTTGATTATATGTTAGTTGATAAATCGATACAAGATTTAATAATAGCTTTGTTCTATTAATTGGTGGTAATGAACTACGATTTAGGACAAAATTATGAAATACTTACTGGACAAAGAATGGAAGAAACGGTGCTATCAATTTAATAATTAGACTAGGTAAAATATCAGCTAATAATATGGCCCCAGTGGAGATGTAGTTACAATCCCTATGATCTGTACCATTCCCATCATTAACTGGAACCTAAATAATAACAGAAAATATAATAGTTGTCTTCCTTGTATTTTGATTTTCTGATTGTGGTGGCTGTGTTTAATTTTGCTATTTTTTATCTCTTATCAATGAAATGTTTATAATTTCATATTGCAAATCTCTGCGCTAATCCGGATTCAAGTTTATTCTGCAGATAAGAAACTTGTAAATAGCAAGATTATGCTAAACCGTTCATTTACATAGTAATAACTATTCGTTTATAAAAAATAAATTTAAATGTTCAATTTAATTAAAAATATGTAATACTCACTACATTTTAATATTAATTAGTTTAAAAAAAGATATTTTCTTTTAATGATAAAATGCTAAGACGCAAATTTATGAGACAATTAATGATGACAATAAGACAAAAAATGAGAAAGTGTATTTTTTTGCTATATTTCAATGTTTAAAGAAGAGAAGTCAACATTTGTAGTTGCATATAATAAATAATTTATTTGCAAAAATAAACAAAGGTATTAAATTACTGCATAACCTTGATTATATGGAATAATAATTTAATTTGTTTAAGAGTATAAACGTTTTAGTACATACTTTTATCCTTACTTCCAATACAATAAATTATATTGTATTTTCAATTATTATAGAGATTTTATTTGTTTATTAAAAAAAAGTAGAAATAGAAAGTAAAACTTAGTAATATATTCAGTATATAAAGTATTAATATCTAAAGTTGTTGATGGTTGCATTTAGACACCTAAAACTTACATCGTTATGAACATCAGCGTCTCCTCCCTGTGTGTGAAGGATATCATTCGCAGCACTCAGCATCACTACGTAACCATAGTTATTACATAGACCTAGCAGCCAGTAGGCTACTAGATTTCTCCAGATCTTCTTAGGTTTCACGATCTGAACGTCTTCCTCCTGGCGTTTGGCCTCATCGTTCGGCACCATCGTATAATCTAAACAAACACCGAAACTCCTATTATCAGCGAAGCCTCTGGAGCATCACGAGCGCCAGATATTGCGTCCAATTAAAATCTCAGATAGAGTTATTCAGAGAGAGAGTAGGAGACGGTGGTCGGGGAATTCCAACTACTTCAACTCAACTGTTTGACTTTATCAAAGAACGTGGTGTTTACCACAGCTGACCGTTATAATGAGTTAATGTTTAGTATGCAGAATAATTGCATATAATAATCAGAAGCGTAGTTTTTTGGTTGTCGTGGTGCACATACTTCTGTTTGTTTTAGTGTTGCGATAATAGTTGTTGAACCTGTGACCTGATTGATTTCAAATCGTCAGTCGGTGCATTTTGATAAGGTGGCTTCTATCGGACGAAGATTTCTTCACTAGTCATGATTGTTGATAAGAGTATCAATTCTATCATTTGAACAAACACTTCCATCAAACCACGACGTCGATGTTTTGAGCTACTACGATTGTTCATGCAACTTCCTTCTTTTACTTGTCTCTATGTTCGTGCGCGCGTTCGTTGAAAGTGAAAGTGGGATAGTGCTGTATTCCAATTCCGAAGCATAGTCTCACTTTAAAGAATTAAAAACGCTATCGTTTCCGAGTTTTATCTTTGGATAAAAGCATTATCCGGTACCACCCATTCATTTGATATAAATAGTTCTTTGAATTATAAAATACTACTTAATGAATTTGTATTTCTATCAATTTTGTTCATATAAGTTTATTAATAACAAAATTATAAATAATTTATTGAATCCTAACCAAAACTTTAAATTTTGAAAGTAGTTTTTTTTTCAAATTTAAAATTCTTATTTTTTTTTTAATATATACCACCTAAAATATAAATACTTATTTACAATTAATTAATTAATGAGAATATCTTAATTTTACTATATTTTTTAATTGCTATCAACAAAATGAGACCATCAGAAATTTTAGAGGAAATAAGAAGAGGGAATGAAATTATAAAATTTAAAAAAATACTGCTAGTTTACAGAAAAGTACTTCATAAATCAACAAAAACATAACAAGGATTGCCGTAATTAAAATGTAAAATTGTGTAAAAATAGACATAAAAAAAATTGGAATTGAAGTATATGATCATACAAAAAACGCTAATAGAAAATTAAAGTGTAAAATTTCTCACTCTGGATTTTATATTCAATAATCAGGATGACAGCAAATGCAACGGGAATTTTCAATTTTATTTATTATCGAAAATTTAATATATAATATTTAAAATCTGATTACAAATAATTAAATATTGAATAAAAAGTTAAATTTTGTTATACTTATTGACATGTCCTTCCGATAATAAATGAATTATTATTATACAACTCGGATTATAGTTAAATTACGAAATTGATTGAATAACAAATGAAATAACAATTAAAATCCAATCATAGCTAACTATAGTTAAGCAATACGCGGATCGGAAAGTATTTGGATATTAATTTTCTGTATTTTTTTTTAAGATTTTATAAAAAACTTATAATTTTATGATGAATTACTTCAAAAGACTGCAAAAAAAAATTACGAAGCTGTAAACATTCGCTTGCGCAATTAATTGATTCGCGTTTGTTACATAAGATTACAAATGTGCATCGTTTATTAATCTTAATTTTCCTATGTGTGTCAACGCTAATAAATGTAAGCAGTATAGATTGTAAACTGGATTGACCTTGATCCACATATTGCTGCTTATCCATTGCTTTTATGCTTGTCGCGGTAACATTTATTTTCAACAGTCTGTCCGATACAAAAATAGTTACAAAAGTTAAACAACATATAAAGGGGAACATGTTTGGACTAGATATTTTTTATATGCTTACAATATAAGATTAATGGAAAGTTAATATAAGTACACCTATTCCTCGTTTTACACGGCACTTTCATTACACGTTTTCGCTTTTACACGGTTAGAAAAAAAATACAAATTAAAAATAAATGTTTAAAATAACCAATCTCTCGTTCTACACTGTACTTTCTTTACACGTTTTCCTTTTACACGTTTTAAAAATAAAATAAATGGTTAAATTAACCTGTACTATGCGTTTTTTTTTAATACTTTTAGATTTACATGGTTCTACATTAAAACCGTGTAAATCGGGGATAGGTAAATAAAATAGTTAATATTATTTTTTGTATTATCACGAATCGTAGAATAATTTTCAGCATGAACTTGTTTGAACGATTCTAAATATACGTGTGTAATCTTGCATTAAAATTACGCAACAAATGCAAATATTTTATATTCATTTTTATCTAATATTTTATTATTATATAAACAGTTTTTGTGTAAAGAATCATTCATAGGTTAGATTTAACTGGAGGAAAGGTAGATGAAGCAATTTCCTGTGTATAACCTCCGATTACGGTTGAAGTGTTTTTCAATGGCATGCGGTTAGACCCAATTCATTAACAAAGGATTGTAGGTAATCCCTATCACCTATATAAAATTACGTTCGAAAGAGAAAAAAAAACATACCAGAATGATCTGTTTATGGATATACCTGTTCTTTTTTTGTTAGGGGGTTTGTTTGAAAGATTGATAGCTTCATTTTAAACGTTATCCTTCTGTTCTTTATAAGTTTATCCAGTCAAATAATTCATTTATCCAACAATACCTCGGATAGTGCGGCTTCGATCAGTGCGGCTTTATTAAATTTGCATATTTTAATTCAGTAAATATAAAAAATTAGTACACAAAATTAATTTTTATAAAGTTTTAAAGTCCTTGATTAATACGGTAGGATATTGACAAAACTGATTATCCGCACTATGCGAGGTATTAATGTATTCCCAATGTAATAGTTTATGCACTTTGACAGAATTGATGTTGTCATTTCAAAATATCAAAGTTATATAAAAGTTGGTGGGTTTAACATATATGTTGACGTAACATTATATAACTATTAATTAGACAAATTGTTTTCAATGTTGTTTTGATACGAGATGAGCAATCTTAGAAATAAAAATCCTATCCTGATAACTATTATTTGTAAATCACAACTTATCCTTCTGGTTTTCCCCGAGTATTTGGTTAAATTCTGTTTATTTTAATTAGTAATTACATCAACTCTCTGACGTTTAAAATGTTATGTAACAGCATTAATTCCAATTTATTGAGAATATTGTTTCAGTAGAGTTGAACCCATTATATTAGCAATAATTGCTGCCAAAGATAATTAAATGTAATTTATCAATTAAATGAGATTCGTCTTAAATGTGTTTAAGTATTAATTATGCGTATTTAATTAATATTGAATCACACGCATGAATATCCTTTATTTAACATTTTTTATATGAATTAAAAAAAAATGGAATATTTTAGATTCAAAAGCGTAATTATATAAAATAGTAACATTTTTCAAAATCGTATTAGCAATAATTACATAAATATTTTTTTTTTAATAGTTTTTCTTTTAATTGCTGTATTGTGAAGATACAAATGTGAAGTTTTAAAAAGAGAAAATTATCTTTTATAATCCATCAAATGGTTACGTAAAGAATTTTATTAAAATAATTAAAAGAAAATTTTAGAACAAAAAGCGCGAAAAAAACTTTACAAATGAATTAAAAAGAAAATATATTTTTCAAAATCCTATTAGCAATAATTACATAACTATTTTTTAAGTTTGATAATAGACTGATAATTATAATTAGGGTACTTTTTTTGAATGGACAATCTTGAGTAGTTTAGTAATATTTTTTTATTTATTATTAATTACTTGCGCGTTATATACTTTAATTCCTTTAAAACATTCCGTTTTTTTTTTCTTCAAAACTGATAAGTAAACTTCAACAATGAAATACCCAATGTCCTTGCTGTAATCGCAAAACTAGACACAATTTAAATGTTTACGCAAATGCAAAAAAATGCATTTGCGTTAACTTCTAATATTAAAAGTTTTTCCAATTCTATGTCTTAATTCCTTAAAGTAGACAATTCTATTTTTTTTTAAAGAAAATTTCTAATATCAAAAGTATTTCCAATTCTGTCCTATTTTTTGAACAATTCTCTAACGGCTTAAAGAGGAAATTTCTAAAAAATTGTATATAGAGGAAAAATTCTAAAGGCGACATACCTTGGGGGAAGGATAATAGATCGAGCGACGAAAGTGGGTTACCAAATTATACGGTTTTTATACCTTCGGATCGAAGGGCGTTTAACGCATTTTCCATTCCCTGCATCATTCTCTCTTTTTTTTGTTTTGTTTGTTATTTCCACCGATGCCGCACTTTCTCCCCCTTTTTTTTAACTCACAACATCCACTTTCGAAGGGAACAGAAAATGCACGACAATTTAGAATTTTTTTATACAAAAATCTTGTCTTTTGAGTAAGTTTTCACAATAAAAATGTCGTTTGTATATCACTGCCATTATTCATACTTTTAAGTTTTTTTGTTAGTTAATTTAAATTAATTATGTTTATTAATAAACACGTTTAATTTTTTAGATTATCATTATTAATTTTTCATATACAATTGAATTAATTAATTTAATTTGACAAATATTTAATAACTACATAAATACCTCACAAAGTGCGGTTTAGGGCAATCCGGATTCATTAATGTCCAGTTGGACAAAATAATACTTTTATACAGTTGAGTCTCTTGTGCGGTTTCTATTTTATTTAGTTCCTCTATTTATCCGGTTTCAAACAGATTATTGGCAGAATCGCACTAAGCGAGGTATTTCTGTATTGTAGAAATGCAAATATGTATTTTTAAAGGTTGAAAATTATTATTAATTCTATTAAAATTGTTTATGTTAAAAAAATTATTAAATTTATTAGAAAAAACAAACAATGATTGTTATAAATGGCAACATTGACAAAATATCAATTTATCATTAAAAACATTATTTCAAAATCATAAAATTTGATATAAAATAAATTTTATATTTAATTAATTAATTGATTCACATTGTTAAAACTTTTAATATCAATTCTTTGATGATTACAAAAAAAAACAACTATCCAATATATTTACATTTAAATCCAGGTTTTGTATGTTTAAAAAATTGCACAAACGTTTCGAAAATTTGTACAATTAATATAACAATTATCTCTCATTTTTGTTTGTCTTTTAAAAAATGTTAAAAAAATATTTTAATTCACAAAATTAAAAATAGATTTTAAAAAGTTAATACCCAAAATTATTTTATTTATACTCTTTGTGCACTTTTAAAGTCCTCTATTAGTCCGGTTACTTATTGATTTTACTGATCTGCTTAAGTTTGCTTAAAATAAAAATGTTGACAAAAAGATTTTCAAAACTAACTAAATTTTAATTAACAAAAATTTAAAAAAAAAATAAATGTTAATGCACAAAATTATTTTATCAGAAATTTGACTTCACAAATTTATTTTATTATAAATAAACTATCATTTTTTATACTTTTTGTGCACTTTTAAAGTCCTAAATTAGTCCGGTCACTCACTGCAATTTATTGATCTTTCTGATCTCCTTAAGTTTGTGTTTAAAAAAAATGTTGAAAAATTTTAGATTTTCAAATCTAACTAAATTTGAATTCACAAAATTATTTTATTATACATAAACTATATTTTTTTTATACTTTTTGTACACTTTTAAAGTCCTCGATTAGGACACTGTAATTTGTTGATTTTACTGATCTGCTTAAGTTTGTCTTAAAAAAAATGTTGACAAATTGTAGATTTTCAAAAATAAGTAAATTTTAATTAACAATAATTAAAAAGAATTTTTTTTAAATTTAATACACAAAATTATTTTTTATACATAAACTATTAGTACAATTTTATTGTAATTGTTGATAGTTACGATCTACTTGATACTTGTCTTAAATAACTTGAGAAATGCATGTAATAAATAGTAATAAGTCAAAAAACTGACATTTTTCTCAACCGATTTTCTTCAGTAATAATTAAAAAATGTTTTAAATTTTTATATTTTCATATATAAACAATATAAAGCAATAACTGTTTTAATGTTTATTATAGTTTATTGCGATGACGATCAAAATGTTATGACGCGCTTTTTTGTTTGTTAGACAATTTTTTTTTTGGAATACCGGGCGACGATTGATTGGCTCGGTCAGGTTTTGCATACAGACATAGGGGTGTGCACCACCGTTGTCCCCGCCCTCTCCGTATCGAACGTCGGCTTTTCCCGAGATGAATAATTAAAAATGATGCGCCGGATAGTTAAGTGCAGATGAATGAAATATTCGTCGTGATCGGGTGATCCGGGATGGGAGCTCCATGTCGGATCAATTAACTGTCACTTAGCCAGTTGACAGCGAACACGTTTTGCCTTTAACCCGATGCGGAGTCACCTATAAATATGCCAGAACCACATGCATATTCAATGCTTTCCAAATGAAAATTGAATACGAAAAACTAAAACTAACCAAACCGAAAACGCGAAAATTTAAAACCGCTGTCAGACTTACCCATTTTTATGTAATTTTATTATTTCTGTGATCGTTACGTTGGTTCTTGGCGAAGGCTCGTCCACCTGGTGAAAAGCACCGACTAAATGAGTATACAAATCTACGCTGGAACTGGATTTTTTTTAATATAGTAAATGTGCGTGTGCACGAGAACCCGTTTTATAACTACAACATATCAATGCGGCCAAGTTGATGCGAGTAAAGAAAGAAAGAAAAACACAAACTAAAATTGAATCTGAATAACGGTGAACTGCACGTATTGTTATTGTTATTATTATTATTGATTTACCTCCATTCTTTTCCAGTATCCCACTTTTGTTTTATCTCAAATTATTAGTAATCTCTAC